>NC_048596.1:19798780-19941280 GCF_003668045.3 Cricetulus griseus | reverse complement strand
TGAGAACAAGAGCTACCTTGACATGGAGGAAAAGGACCAAGAAGGGGTTGCTAACCCTGTTTTATTTTTGCTTCGGTCTCTATATGTGTGCTGGTTAGTTTTTTGTTTGTTTGTTTTTGTCAACTTGCCACAAGCTAGGTTTGTGTGGAGGAAGAACCTCAGTGGAGAAATGCCTCCATCAGATTGGCATGTAAGCAAGTGTGTGGAGATTTTCTTGATCAATGATTAGTGTGGAGGCACCCAGCCGACTGTGAGTAGTGCCAATCCTGGGTGAGTAGTCCTGGAAGATATGAGGGGTAGCTGAGCAGCAAGCCAGTGGGCAGCCTTTCTCCATGGCCTCACCTCCTGCCTCCAGGCTCCCACCTTGAATTCCTGCTCTGCCTTCCCTCAGTGATGGAGTACGACATGAAGACGAAATAAACCCTCCCCACCCAAGTTGCCTGTGGTCATGGTGTTTTGTTACAGCAATAGAAAGCAAACCAGGGCAACATGTGTGCTAGCTCTGTGATTATGTGGTAAATAAGACATTTAGACTCTTTGTACTTTCCCATATGTGTGTTGTATATCACAGAAAAAGGGTTTGTTTGTTTGTTTTGTTTCTTTCATTTGATCATGGCCCCAAAAAGCGGAGAAGTGATGGATGGGGCGTTATTTAGTCTGTGGGCTCTCAGGCCCTCTCTGGTGGGAAAGGGTATCTGCTTGTGATCCCAATGAATGACAAAAGTGACACCAGCATAGCCTGATGACATAGCCCCCTGTGCCCGCCCAGCCCTGCCGAGACTCACAGTGTGGTCAGCTGGCTCATGTTGGTGAAGGAAGAATTGCTTAAGGAACTGATCTTGTTGTTGCTCAGATCCCTGGAAAAAGCAAGAGCGTCAGTGTTTGGAAAGAAAGAAGGCCCTGCCCTTGGATGACTTTCAGAGCCTCTCCCTTCCCTCATCCTCTCCTGGCCCTGCCACAGCAGGGAGGGCAAGGCTCCCTATCTGGTGAGGATGTGGGGGCGCACTGGACTTGCAATCGACTACTGAGCTCCCTCTGACCCCAATCTGCCTCCTGCATGGCCTCTGCAGGTACAGCTAGCATTGACCATCTTCTGTCTGCCAGGCCTAGCAATCCCTTCTCTGGGACACATAGCTGGAACACTAGGCCCCCAACCTATGAGGAAGAGTGAAAACCCATTCACATGTAAAGGGTTGGAGTCTTCAATCTCTCAGTAATTAATTCACACGGGGCCACCCAGCTGGCCAGAGGAGGGCCAGGCCAACCCATCACTGCAATTTCTCCTACAGTTCCTGGCCATGTTAGCTGTGGAGCATCCTTACACACCCCTGCACATACTCTGCCTGTGTCTGCATCCTCCTTCCCTGTGGCCCCTTCTTCTAATCCCTGATAGACACTGGCCTCAGGATGGGAATGTCCCAGGCTTGCATTCCTTCAGTCCACTCTGGGTGCCGTTAGCATCGTCTCTGGCTCCCCCTCACTGTCTAGAGCTGATGGTACCACCCCTACAGCCACAGCCCATTCTTTCCCAGAGCACTATTCCACCTAGTGCCCTACAGACCCTTAATGGCCCTGCCACCTGGGACCATGACTGTTTCTGCGTTGCACCCTTGGTATCGTAGCCTGGCCTCTGATCACTGTCCACGTCTGTCCCCCTTCCCAAGTTCCTGCCTGGGTTAAGCCAACATTCACAAGTGGTTTTCTGAGAACATCCTCTCACCGGCTTCTGCTCTGCATTTATCGCCCCCCTCCTTCCAACCAAGCTCTCACCTGCAGCTGGCTGTGTGGGACCCTGCTGCTCCCTACAACTTAGGGAGCCCTTGACCTCGTCCCGCATCCTCCCTAGACCATCTAAGAGAGACCCATGACCTCAGGGTCTCCTGGTCTGCCTGCTATAGCTGCTGTATGCTGCTCTTGGCTCCAAAACTCATTAACAGTGTGCCCTTCCCTCAGTACCCAGTGAGCCTTCCTCTAACGCGATCCCAGCTCTCCCCCTTACGCTACAGCCCACTTCTTTCCTTGTGATGGGGAGGTGGTGTCTTTCTGTGCAGGAGAGGCAGCCTGACAGGAAGAGCTCACTTCACGTTTCTGCTCTGCCTGGCCTTCCCTCTTCATGTACATCTGGGCCACTGGCAGAGGTCAGGCCACAGAAAGCCTGGGGAGCTTGTAGGCTGGAGCCTCTCTCTAACACCCGCCACTATTTCACCCCTGCTCCACTGAAATGTTCAAAGCGTGTTGTCCATTGAGCAAAGACAGACTACCTGGAGCATCATAATGCTGTAAGCCAGTGCTGTTCACAGCGACCAGGCTTTGTACTGCATGTCGCCAGCCCATGGCGACTCTGTTTCCATAGCCAAGCTTTCTCAGTGAAGGGAGCAGTAGTTGACTTCTACCCTGTTCATCCCTGGCTCCTCACAGAGACCATCCAGAGCAATAATAGTGACCAGCCTACCGGGAGGTGTGGGCAGAGCAGAAGGCCCAGCCCGTGGAGGCCAGAAAAGTTGCAATTCCTAGATATGGCCACCAGATGGCAAAACAGCACCCAGGGATAGGTGTTCCCTGAAGAATGAATGGGGGAGCACGCAGGATTCATTAACAGCATCTGCCCACACATGGGAGATTCCTGGGAAGATAGAGCTATGGAGATTAGATGCCAATGAGCACTGAGCCAGGCCTGGGATCCTCAAGGCACCTGGATACTCACACAAGCTGCAGATACTTGAAGGTAGACAGTTGTCCGGGAACCAGCGTGAACTGGTTCCCATCCAAATAGCTGAGGAGAGAAGGCAACAGCATGAGCACCCGTCATAGGCATTTGCACACACCTAGGATCTGGGACAGCTGTGAAACTGTGCATTCAGCGCAATGCTGGTGCAGGGGAGGTGAGGGCCAGGCCACCTTTGCACACTGCTGGTGAGAGAGTGAAAAGGACACAGCTTTTCCTGAGAGGCCACCAGGCAAAGGCAGCAGGAGTTCTGCGTACCCAGCGCTCTGGAGTAAAAGCTCCACTAGAGGGATGTACACTTAGGTGCTGTCTGTGATGGTGAAAAGAGGAAACGTCTCCAACCTAAAAGGGATTGGTTGTGGAGACCAGAGTTGACTCAGGTGAAGAATATTATGTTTGTAGACATGAACGTCTTCCCGACAAGCATAAGAAGTGAAGGAAGCAATATTATGTATCGAGCAGTACCCTCACAGAATTTGTCATATGCTAACTATAGAGAAGAGACTGGGGAAAGGGTGAAGCCATGCTGGAGTCCTTCTGGGCTAACCCTCCTTCCGGTCAGTGAGCACCCACTCTGCAGCATCTCCTCCCACTGCCAGGCCCCACTGGTCCTGTTCCACAGACCAACAGATTGCAAGCCTGGAGCTACTCACAGTTCGGTGACGTTCTTGGGGATGCCCTTGGGCAGAGCCTGGAGGTGCTTGTTGCTGCACCTGACCACGGTGTCCAGGCAGGCGCACTCCTGGGGGCACTGTGGGCGGGGCAGGCATCCCACCTCTTCTTGGCCTGGAGAGGAAGGTGTGACACCCTGGTCAGTCAAGGGCCTGGTCTCATTAGAAAAGTCCCTGGGGGCCCCTCAGGGCAGCAGATCTTCTCTGACACTGCCTTGGCCAACAGCTAAGCCTCTCTCTTTACTGTGTGCTAATTGGCTAAAAAGGCTTTTGGAAGGTTCCAGATTAAAACAGATCTGAGGTAACCTCTCCTGCCTCGGACCCAAGGTGGTCCCAGAGGAGGGGGACACAGCTACCACTTCTTGTGCACTGTGCCTGGCACAGTCGAGCATGTTTCCCTTGGCGATACAGCAAAGGATGCTGCTGTCACACTTGGGATGCAGCTTTAAGGCCCAGCTCTCAGGGCAGCAGCTGGCCCATCTTCGGCATTCGATGGATGAAGAGAGCGAATAGTTTTCTATTTCAGTGAGATCTGGGCAGGGTGAATGACTTGTCCTCAGGCTGATGAGGCATCTTAGGGCTGAGGCCCAGGCCTAACTGATGCACACCAATGACCCTCCATCCATCTTTCCCTTCTCCAGTAAAGAGCCCTCTGTGTGTCTACCTTTCTTACGATGGGGTGCAACAGAGTCAATGGTCACAGTCAGAGTTGCTGAAATCATGAAGAGACAGCATGTGCCCTCAGCCAACAGTGACTCAGTAATAGGGGCTGAACCCTCAAAATGCCCTCAAGTAGATGTGCTACAGTGAACCCCTCTTAGAGATGATGGAACTAAATCCAGGATGGTTAAGCCCCCAGCCTTAAAGACAGCATTGGTCTGGGGCTCCAGGCAGACAGCCTCTGGAAGCTGTTCTCCTGTCCACTGGGCCCCACTGTTTCATAGCAGCAAACTCTCAAAGAAATGTTCACACCTTTTCCCGCCTAGGAAGTTGTCCTAAAGAGAACATCACATTTGTACAGAAGAAGTTAACTATGTTTGCGTTCCCGGCAGCACAAAGCAAAATTGTCACTGGGAAGTTTGCTAAATGACAGAGGCTGGCTTGGTAATGTCCTCTAGACCAGGGTGGTTTGTGATGAAAGGATTTTGCAGGGGACCAGAAAATCCTGAGTGTGTCCTCAAGTGCAAACCGGCACACAGCAGGGGTCCTGCAGACTGAACTGCAGAATGCCACAGAGGCGGCCCTACCCTGGGCATCTGGGATGGGGAGGAGGTATGGGGTGGGTTCTTTATCTCCTGGATTGTTCTTTCTTGTTTTTAAGGAATAGTAGTGTGTTAGCTATGTAAGAAAAACAGATTATCATGTGTACATGCGTGTGTGTGTGTGTGTGTGTGTGTGTGTGTGTGTGTGTGTGTGCACGTGCACATGCCCTCAAGCCTGAGTGAGAGGGCACACATGTGGAGGCCAGAGAATGACCCTGGATATCATTCCTGTAACTTTCCAGGAAGGCTAGGTTAGTTAGACAGTGACCCCTCTGCCTCACTAAAACTGGCCTGCACACCACCATGCATGGCTTTTTTTTTTTTTTTTTTTAAACATGGGTTCTGGGGATGGAAGTCAGGTCTTCATTTTTGCAAGGCAAGTGGTCCACATCCCCAGCCCCAAGCAGACCATTTCTTAAGTAAAGCAGTGTTTTCACTGGGCGTTGGTGGCACACGCCTTTTATTCCAGCACTCTGGAGGCAGAAGCAGGTGGGTCTCTGTGAGTTCAAGGCTAGCCTGGTCTACAGAGTGAGTTACAGGACAGCCAGGGCTATACAGAGAAACCCCATCTTGAAAAACCAAAACCAAACAAGCAAACAAAAAAGCCCACAAAGTTTTCAAGGCCAGTCAGTGACAAGAGATAATGATCAAGATGCAGGGTTAGATTAAAAATAAGAATTAACAAACAAATAAAACCATGTAAGCCATAAAATGTCTATGTGAACATTGTGATGAAGGTAAATCATATGGTGACTTCCTTCCTTCTTTCCTTCCTTCCTTCCTTCCTTCCTTCCTTCCTTCCTTCCTTCTTTGGCAGGGTCTTGCTATGGAGCCCTGGTGGATCTTGAACTCTCCATTCTCCTGTCTTAGCTATACAGTCCCAAGCCTGACTTGAGATTGTTTTTTGTTTTTTGTTTTTTTTAATTTTAAAAGCAGGAAACCAAATTGATCTTAGAAAAATTCACCGATTTTCTTTAGAAAAACGCCTTAGTTGTTTTTCTTGCTGTAAAAGTTGAGACATTCCCTTGTCTTTCCCTGGCTGGGGTGACTCCAGAGGAGAGGTCCACTCTGAATCGCAGAAGAGACAAGGACATGGAGACCAGAGACATGTCCCCAGCATCCAGCAGCAGAGGGGTTTGAGAGCTGATATCAGTCTGGGGAAAGCTCCCATGGCAGGACATGCTGAAACACTTAAGAACGGGAACAACAGAAGTGCATACTTGCTGGTTACCCCAGGAAAAACTGCTTCCCACAGGAACCTCGTTGTGTGAAGCCTGGAAAGAACTGAAGGAAAAGCTACATCTGCCAGAAGGGCAAATAATTGTGGGCATGAGAGAGACTAGGAGCTCAGGGGACCAGGACACTAGAGCACAGAATGACCAAGCCCCCTGCAAGTGGGGACTCAGGAGTCCTACCGTGAAAGACATGGTGACCCCAGGACCCTAGAGCTGGTCTCTAAGTTAAACACATATCCATAAGGAAAAAAATTACTGATAAGTTACTATATTTCTCTTTGTGCAATGGGATAAGAAATCACGTTTATTTCCTTCTATCCATGTATTCCTTCCCCCACCCCCAACCTATGTTTTATATGACTACACAGAGGCAGCTACAGGCAAACGTGTCTCCCATACACCTCCCCTCCAAGGGCCGGTAGGGTGCTGGTTGCCCAGCCCCTCTGGCCAGCCCTGTTCTCTCCCTGCTGTGTGGCCCACAAGTTACCTTCCTCACACCTGAAGTCAGGGAAGGCAACATCTTGCAGGGGAATCTGCCGCAGGAAGTCTGGGTTCTGGCAGCGTGGGTTCCCTGTCACAATCTTCCTCTTCCGAAGCCAGTCACCTAGCCAGGCTAGCTGACAGTTGCAGTTGAATGGGTTGGCCAGGAGGTTTCTGGGAAGGACAGGGAATGTGGTCATGAAGGCATTTTGCCAATCTCAGTGAGCCTGGCAGGGTTCTCTCCCGGCCACACAGCCGTCTGATGCCCCTGCACAGACATCTACTAATCTAGGTGACCAACTTCTAGGACCAGAAACAGAACTAGCAGCGGAAGGAACCGGAAGGACCCACGCCTCCCCTGAAGGCGGCTTCAAAAGTAAGACCTAAGAAGACCCCCACCCGGGATGGTAGGCAGGCTTTCCCAGCCTGAGCCACCAACCAGTCTGTCCTCCAAGGCTGAGACTTACAGTGTGGACAGGGCCTGAAGGGTGTCGAAGGCTCCAGGGGAGATAGTGGTGATGTGGTTGTCATAAAGTGATAGGAGCCGCACATTGCGCAGCCCCGTGAAGCTGTCATTGTGGATGCAGCTGATGCGGTTGTTCCTCAGCATCCTGGGGTGGGGGTGATGAGAGAGGAGGAAGAACACCTCAATGACTCACTACAGTGAGGAGAACACCTCAGTGACCCACTACAGTGAGGAGAACACCTCAACAATCCACTACAGTGAGGAGAACATCTCAGTGACCCACTACAGTGAGGAGAACACCTCAGTGACCCACTACAGTGAGGAGAACACCTCAGTGACCCACTACAGTGAGGAGAACATCTCAGTGACCCACTACAGTGAGGAGAACACCTCAGTGACCCACTACAGTGAGGAGAACACCTCAGTGACCCACTACAGTGAGGAGAACACCTCAGTGACCCACTACAGTGAGGAGAACATCTCAGTGACCCACTACAGTGAGGAGAACATCTCAGTGACCCACTACAGTGAGAAGAACCCCTCAATGACCCATTAGAGTGAGGAGAATACCTCAATGACCCACTACAGTGAGGAGAACACCTCAACAATCCACTACAGTGAGGAGAACACCTCAGTGACCCACTACAGTAAGGAGAACATCTCAGTGACCCACTACAGTGAGGAGAACACCTCAGTGACCCACTACAGTGAGGAGAACATCTCAGTGACCCACTACAGTGAGGAGAACATCTCAGTGACCCACTACAGTGAGGAGAACATCTCAGTGACTCACTACAGTGAGGAGAACACCTCAATGACCCACTACAGTGAGAAGAACCCCTCAATGACCCATTACAGTGAGGAGAATACCTCAATGACCCACTACAGTGAGGAGAACACCTCAATGACCCACTATAATGAGGAAAACACCTCAATGACCCACTACAGTGAGGAAAACACCTCAATGGTCCATTGCAGTAGGGAAAACATCTCAATGGTTCACTGCAGTGAGGAGAACACCTCAATGACCCACTACAGTGAGGAGAATACCTCAAGAGTCCACTACAGTGAGGAGAACACCTCAATGGCCCACTGCAGTCCACCTCAGCAGTTTGGAAGCCACTGTTGAGCTTAAAAACCATTAGTGGCTTTCAAATTGTTATGAGAGGGTTTCCCTAGCCCCAGGCCATCTCTTCAGACTGACACCTGCTAGGACCCCTGTGGCCAATGGGCAGTTATACCTGGTCCTGCTAGGATGTCATTCTAGAGCACCTGTCTTCCATATCACTATCTGGAACAACACCCTACCCCCATTACTCACCCTCCAAGACCCCTTTAATTCCCACCCCCAACCAAAAATGAAAGCAGAAACCAAGCCAGCACAGGACAGGTGATTGCGAGAGTCATTTAAAGGGACTGTGAGCAACCATGAAACATGCCAGATTAACTAGCCAGTAATAAATGGCACTTAAATAACACCAAGTTTCTGCCTGTCAAATTGGAGAAGAAATCAAAACAGGATTGTCATAATGCCAGCTTAGGCCAGAGCAGGAAGATGGGCACTTCCACATATGGCTGGCAAGACAAGGGAGGGCCTCTCTGGAAGTGTGTTTGCTGAGTTGCCCCGGACTGTCTACAAAGGCGCCTTCTGCTTCCACCAGCTGGTCCACTTTCAGAACTTCATCACATGAATATCTGGGAGGTTCACAGAATTTGGGATAAAGGGGATAGTCACAACTTCTCGAAATACAGAATGGAAAACAGCCTGAGTGTCTAGTAATTACAGATAATTACATTTTGAAGAAATTCTGTGCTATATGAAAGGGTTCATATTGAAGGAAAAAGCAGGTTACTAAACAAAATTTATTATAGGGCTCTATTGAAATCTATCTGGGAGCTGGATTTGGTGACATAAGCCTATAATCACAGAACATGGGAGCCTGAGGCAAGAGAACCACAAATCCCCTGTATTACACGGGGAGACCCTGCTTAGGAAGAGAGGAAGAGAGAAGAAGAGGGAAATTACATACATATGCACATATATATGTAATTTATATATAAACATACATATGTCCATATATTATATATTGTGATATATATATTTTCAGTTATATGGAACAAATAGTGCCTAAAAATTCTAGTGCAATGCAGTGCCATTAGCAAACAATACCATATGATACTATATATATATATATTATATATATATAATATAATATATATTTAAACTCTTACTAAGGAGTTGTAGCTTCTTTCTTTCTTTTTTTTCATTTTTTTTGAGACAGGGTTTCTCTGTGTAGCTTTGGCTGTGCTGGAACTCGCTCTGTAGACCAGGCTGGCCTCAGACTCACAGAGATCCACCTGCCTCTGCCTCCTGAGTGCCGAGATTAAAGGTGTGAACCACCACTGCCCGGCAGGAGTTGTATCTTATGTTAGATAATCTTCTTTTAAAATTATGTGTGTGTTTGCCTGCATGAATTTATTTGTACCACATGTGTATAACTGCCCAAAGAGGCCAGAAGAGAGCGCTGATCCCCCAGAACTGGACTTACAGGTGGTTGAGCTATCATATGGATGCTGGGAATTGAACCTTGGTCCTCTGCAAGAGCAATAAGTGCTTTTAACCACTGAGCTAGTTCTCTTGTCCCATGATCAGATGGTTTTATTTTGTTTTATTTTGAGACAGGGTTTCTCTGCTTATCCCTGGCTGTCCTGCAACTCACTCTATAGACCAGGCTGACCTCAAACTCACAGAGATCCATCTGTCTCTGCTCCAGAAAGGTGTGCTCCACCACTCCCTGCTAATTAGATGTTCTTATTATACTACTACTAATAATAGAGAGGACAGTAATAATTTTTGGAGAAATTGGATATGTCTGTGGCATAGACCATGGTGATGGTTATACAGGTCTATCTATAGTGACCTGTGTGTATGCACATATATGTACATGTGTGTATTATTTGTTTGTAAGTATAAAGATATATGTAGATAAAACATGAGAAAGGCAGTTACCAACACCAATGACACTGGTCACTTGTTGGTGGCTCTAAAATTCTAGATGCTTCACAGTCTCTCCTGGGTTTTTGCTGCCCCTGTCCCCACACTGACCCTTCCTAGGTCCCTCTTCTCTTTGAGCCTTCCTCAGAAAGAACACAGTGACTGCTGATCTCCCCCAAGACCTGAGAGGAACTGGACAGATGTGAGAGGGAGGGGGAACCAAACAGGAGCAGACTGGAAATATGGCCAGCTGGGCTCACGGAGAAAGACTGGGCTGCACTCGACTGGACCCCTTCTTCATAAAACACCACAGGCATCCCACATGCTTGCGAACACGGGAAGACAGCGCTAACTCTGCTGCATGCATGCCTGGGACTTAAACCCAGGCAGGTGGCTCCGGGAGCTGCATTTCCAGAATGGCAGCGGCTGCGCATCCGCAGCTGTTTATAAAATGAAGTGTGTCCCACAGCCACAGGTGGCTCTGAGTTGGATGGCATACACAGGGAACATCTGTGAGACCTGTCTACCGGACACTGAAGAGCCAGTGCTGTCTGGAGGGGGCTCCTGCGTGACCATGGGTGGGTCTGTAAGATTTGGGTGGGTTCCCAAGGAACAGAATGTTCTGGCTGGCTCCAAGTCACAGTCCAGGATTTCTAGGGATGGTGGACAGCTCTGCTTTGACATCTACACATACCAAGCCACCTTGGCAGGGTCCCCTCACAGCGAGCCACCCCTCTTGTGGTTGTTCTGGTCACTCCTAAGCATGGGCCATCTGTACCCCAGCAGCCTTGATCTCAGGGCACTGATGGGGGTCCAGGCCCTTCCCCTCCTCACCAGGGGCCAGCCCACATCCCAAGGAGAGGATGGGCCTCATGAGGTATCTGTCCTACCAGACAGCTTTGTCAGGGGTCCCATCTCCTGCCAGTGAGACTAGGAGGAGGCCGTTTCTCCTTAGTGCATAGGCCCATGCTGTGGCTTATCTTTGTGCCCCCAGCCCCACCCACTCACAGGGTCCGCAAGCCATCTAGACCACGGAACATGCCACTCCTGATGGACTCCAGCTGGTTGGCGGTCAAGTGCAGCTCACTGACGGAGGCAGCACCCTCGAATGTCCCATCTTCAATCTCTGACACCTTGTTGTTGCTCAGGTTACTGGGAGAGGAAGCAGGGGAGAATTGTGAGTCCTCTGCAGACAGGAGCCCCTCCCTCCTTACTGTAGCCATCACCTCCATACATAGGAACCCCATCCCACCCCCAGTGGGTGGTCTGCACCCTCGCCCATGCCGAATCTTGATGGGCCCTTCCCACCAAAGGGAAACTCACATTTTTTTCAGGTGTGAGAGTTTCTTAAACAACCCAGTGGCCTCTAGGATAGAAATCTCATTGTTGTTCAACCGTCTGTAAAAGGCAAGGAAGGGAACAAACACACACATATAGGGTCGACCGAAGCATGCTTTTCACTCTGAGATTATGGGGTGCAAAGAGCCCATTTCAAAAGGAAGGTGGACCTGGCACTGGGCACAAAGGGGTGGTGGTGAATAAAGTGGGGTTTTTTTGTTTTTTTTTTGTTTTTGTTTTTGTTTTTGTTTTTTACTTTAAAACTGTAATGAAGGAGTGAGTGGTGGTGCACACCTGTAATCCCAGCACTTGGGAGGCAGAGGTAGGTGGAACTCTGTGAGTTCAAGGCCAACCTGGTCTACAGAGCAAGTTCCAGGACAGCCAGAGCTGTTATACAGAGAAACCCTGTCTCAAAAAACCAAAAACCAAAAACCAAAACCAACCAACCAAAAAAACCCATGCAATAAAGGGACATTGAACAAGTATAAAAACAAATAATAAAAACCTGCATACATGAAAGACAGATGTGTGTAGAGCATTGCATATGTAGACACAGACACACAAATTCATACTTTTGGATAAAGGCAAACATTAGTTAAGGAATGACTTAAGCCTCAGCTTGAGATAACGGATTCCTGTCTCTCTAAAGAGTCATCCCTAAGGAAAGCCATTCCTGGTTCAGGCTGGTGACGAGTCCTGGCTGTCAAAGACTCATCTAGGAGGCAGGGAAGCAGGAGCAGGGGTCATGGGTAAGGGTTGTATTTTGCCAAAACTGTCAGCTGGCATGCTCCAGCCAGTGTCTCCCATGATCCCCCAAACAGAGCTGGTTTGGAGAGGAGCCTTAAGTAGACACAGGTGGGTGAGTGGGTGCCAGGGTCTGGGGAGGGTGGGCAGCGCAGGGCCTCACAGCTCAGCCGTGGACTGGGGGATGCGTTCAGGGATCTTGGAGAGCTTCAGGCTGGAGCACTCCACCACACTGGCCTCACAACGGCACTTGTGGGGACAGGCCACGTCACTGGTACACTCGCTGTTCAGGTGGTAATCCTCCGTCCCTATAGTGAGAGGGTGGCAGGGCTGAGGACCTGAGTAGGTGCCAAGCATCCAGGGGCCCCCAAGCCCCCCACCTCCACAGCCTTCCCCCTATTGCCACCATCTTCCCAACCCCTACCCCCAGCTGGTTTCGACCCCCCATCTCCTACCTGGAATGAAGTACTGCTCTTTGGCTGGGGAAAGAAGCAAATTCACCAAGATATAGGAGCAGCCAGGTCATGGAAGGCACCCCAGGAATGCAGCTGGACCCTACATGGTACTGCCTTTCCTTAGCCCATCTTCTTGTGTAGAAGGCCTTACTCCAGAGCACTCATGTCCCCAGGCCAGTGCTGAGCAGCCCCACAGTCAACTAAACCTTTCACTTGCACAACACAGGCAGGCACTGTGCTGACCTATGGAAAGGGTTGAGGCAGGGGTGGCCCTAGGCTCAGAAGCTGACCCAAACTGCCCACAGCCAAATGCCAAGTGGGCTGCCTCTGCCGAGGCCACTTCTCCATCTCAGTCCTGGAAGAGTCTCCTACCTCACTGAGATGCTTCGTAGGCCTTGAACACAGTGACACACAGAAGAGCTGGCCTGGAGCAGAGGGGTGGGTAGGTCTCCCTCCATGGCTTCAGCAAACCTACCTCCCCCAGTCTGCAGTAAAGTGAGGGGCAGAGCAGAGGAACCACCCCATCCAAGTTGACTGTAGGTCCCCCCAACCATCAGGCTCAAAAGTACCTGAGGACATCTTTGTAAAGGTCACCAGGACACATTCCTGCTCCCAAGCCCACTGGAGACACACAAGTAGCCCTTACCTGAGCAGCGGAACTTCTTGCTTTTGATCTGCCCAATGCGCTTGTTGGCGAGTCGCCGGGGGCTGGCACAGCGGGCTCCGCTTGTCTCAATGGGGTTGGTACGTAAGAAGTCTGCCAGCCATTTGAGGTTACAGTCACAGATGAAAGGGTTCTGGGCCAGATGCCTGTCCAAAGGGACAAATGGGCTGTCAGGGACCAGGGCTGCTGACCTATATGTAGATGAGGCTTTGTAACCGTCTGGGGCTCAACCAGTGCTTGTGGCCTCAAGAAGGCGGGAGCTAGCCATGGGAGAAATGTGGTAAGTTACCAGTGCGCATCCCTCTGCCAGCCCATCTCAGAGGAAGGACTCTTTAGCAGAGAACTGCAGCTTCCTGCAGCCAAGCCCCTCTGTCTGCTCTCTCAATTCTCCCTTCCCTCCTTTGACTTGGAGAGACGGGATGGAAAAACGGACAGACCAACCTGCTCCTTCCTGATGAAGAAGCTGAGGTGACAGAATGCCGAGCTAAACATGGCCTGTCGACCTCCCCATGACCACGGTCTGGGTTTCTTTTTCTCCTGCAGCCTCAGGCAGCCCAATGCCTACAGCTGCCATCCTGAAGAGCATTTGGGCTAGTGTGGTGAGGCTGGATCTGTCTTCATCACAGATGTACCTGGAGCCACCCTTCCCAGCCCAAGCAGTAGTGGTGTCTTTCCTTCTAGCAGTCTCTCACCCCAGGAAAGAGCAGCAAACAGCAAATGTAGAGACTCATTCTGCTCCCTGCCAGCTGCCTGTGCCACCAGCAGGTGAGGACGTGAAGCTAACAGTGGAGGTTGCTACCATTCATACTACCCCAGCAAGCCAGCCGCCAGTTCTCTTTTTTAAGATTTATCTTATTTTTAATTATATGTATGTGTACGTCTGTGGGTATATATGCACACGAGTGCCCGAGGGGGTCAGAGGTGGTGGTGGTGAGTTGCCGGGTGTGGGGTGATGGAAACTGA
The DNA here is from genome assembly GCF_003668045.3 of Cricetulus griseus. Taxonomy (NCBI): domain Eukaryota; kingdom Metazoa; phylum Chordata; class Mammalia; order Rodentia; family Cricetidae; genus Cricetulus; species Cricetulus griseus. The sequence continues at coordinate 19,927,282 of NC_048596.1, read as the reverse complement.
ACTCCGGTCCTCTGTGAATGTAGTATGTGATTTTAAACACCAAGTCACTCTTCCAGCCCAGATCCACCAGTCCTGAGTCACGCCATCAGCAGGCCTGCAGACCTATGTCTGGCCACCATCCCACTGGACACATCTGCAGAGGCTGTCAGAATGCAAATAGCCAGGGAAGAGCATCCCCTGCCCCTGTTCCAGCTGTCACCCTTGAGCTAGAACTTGTATACACAATATAGAACCAGAGGTGGAGGGCTTGGGCTCAGGGCAGGGCCATTTCTCCATCTGAGTGCCATCATCCAGGCTATATTGCTTATTTGCCCAACCTAGGCCCCAGCTAGGAACTGTGGAGCTCTCAAAACCTAAGTGTGACCCTGGCCCAAGGTCTGTGTCCAGCTCAGTCCATACTTTGGATGCCCTTTCTCCCATCCATCACATCCTACACCCAGCCTTTGGCCATGGCTTGGGATGCTGACCAGGGTCTGGATTGGCCCAACTTTTCCCCCCTTGCCTTTTTAAGTCCTGGCTCTTCTCATCTCCAGATTGTCTCTGCCCACCCACCCCCACCCCCGCCCCAGCCGCCTCTGCATCCCACTCAGTGATGTTGACTTGCCAGGCAGACTGGACCACTTGAAACATGGCAGGATTGGGGGGCTGCTAAGGGGGCTCTCAGCTTCTCTGAACCCCCATCTGCACCCTAGAGCCATGCATCTGCTGGATTGCTGCTCCCCTGTACATGACCTGGACAGACACTCCATTCCCCTCAATGTGACAGGGTGGATGGTGAAGCAGAATGAGAGGTTTTTGAGTGTAAAACAACCTAGAAAACTTGAATTGCCCACAGGGAAGAGTGCTTTCAGTACGAACTTAAGTTTTGACATAAGTTAGATGTGTCTGTGGGTGTATGTCTGTGGTGTGTGTGTGTGTGTGTGTGTGTGTGTGTGGTATGTGTGTGTGTGTGTCTGTCTGTCTGTCTGTCTCTCTCTGTATATGTGTGTGTGTGTGTGTGTGTGTATGTGGTATGTGTGTGTGTGTGTCTCTGTGTGTGTGTGTGTGTATGTGTGTGTGTCTCTGTGTGTGTCTGTGTGTGTGTGTGTGTGTGGTATGTGTGTGTGTCTGTGTGTGTGTGTGTGTGTCTCTGTGTGTGTCTGTGGTGTCTGTGTGTGTGTGTGGTATGTGTGTGTGTGTCTCTGTGTGTGTGTGTGTGTGTGTGTGTGTGTGTGTGTGGTATGTGTATGTGTGTCTCTGTGTGTGTATCTGTGATATGTGTGTGTGTGTGTGTGTGTGTGTGTGTGGTGTGTGTGTGTGTCTCTGTGTGTGTGTGTGTGTGTGTGTGTGTGTGTGGTATGTGTGTGTGTCTCTCTGTGTGTGTGTGTATCTGTGATATGTGTGTGTGTGTGTGTGTGTGTGTCTCTGTTTGTGTCTGTGGTGTCTGTGTGTGTGTGTGGTATGTGTGTGTGTGTCTCTGTGTGTGTATCTGTGATATATGTGTGTGTGTGTGTGTGTGTGTGTGTGTGTGTGTGTGTGTGTGTATGTTTTCTGCTGGAGAATGAATCAGGGCTTCGGGCAAAGCTGGGTGAGCACTCTACCACTGAGCAACGCCCAGTCTCACATGGGTGTCTTTAACAATTTCCAAGGCAGGAACTGGAGAGGACAGTATGTTCTCCAGGATGAAGGGTGCACCTGGACACAGTGTCCCTGTGGCTACACCCTGATGCAGCAGACACACTGACAGTGGAAAGACAGACAGACAGCTCTGAGTCTCTTCGTGTGTAAGGAGTGGCAGGGAGAAGTCTCTGGGGACAGATGCTCTAGTCTACAACATTCATCATTAAGGAGATTTGGGTTTTAAAGCCACAATGGAGCACCATTACACCCACAGCATGGTTACAACCAGACAATTTCAAAGGAAAAACAATACAGAGTGTTGGTGACGTTGTAAGGACTCTGGATAGCACATGGCCCTGTGATGGAGGGAGTGTGCGATGCTACAGCCACTGTGAGACCCCCAGCAGCTCAGCTTCTTGACTAACGGTAAACTCACTCTGCGACCCAGTGGCTCTGAGAGAAATGAAAACACTGATGTCCGGAGAGCTGTGAGCCAGCATGGGCAGCAGCAGTGTTCACCGTGGCTTCAACTTCTGGGAAGGGCTGCGGGGAAAGAGCCTAAATATACTTCAACTGGGTCCGTGAACAAGACTGATACTCTGACAGTCTGGAACATAATTTGTCTCTGTTTTTCTTATAAATCAAACCAAGGATGAAATGCACAAGATGTCACGCCCCACCCCCAAACACTGCACTACACGAAAGAAGTTGATTATGAAAGGTGGCCTGCTGTATGAAATGGCCAGAAAAAGGCAATCCCCAGATCGGGACACAGCCTAGTGGCTGCCTGGGGCTGGGCTGGGAATGAATACAAAGGATCACAGAACCTGACAGAAACCTTCCAACACCAGATTGTGAATGCTTTGAGGATTTTCTGAGTCACTGAGTTGCACATTTAGAAACTTCATGTGTGTAAGATACACCTCAATAAAGCTATCTTGGTTTGTTAGTTTGAATTTTGAGTCAGCATCTCTGTTTGTTGCTCAAGCTGAATTTGAACTCTTGGTCTCCAGTTATCAGCCTCGTGAACAGGCATACTATGGTTTGTTTGATGTTATAATGGGTGGGGAGCAAAATTGCAGCAAAGCCAGTACGGCAGCCCTACAGCTCATCAGCCTCGGTGCTGTGAATGAATCAAGCATCCCACAGGACGGTGGGTTTACTTCCGCACTCGGTCCAGGTGTTGGACTGGTCCCTAGCTATAGGAGAAAGAGATGGGCTGTAGCTCACATCCTTTGCTCTTGTTCCAAATCATAATTCTGTTGTAATGTGAGCAAGTGTTCAGGCAGCCTAACTTTGTTTTACAGCCTTAATGGAGTCTGTTCCACGGAAGTACAAGTGAGGAAATGAGCTATTTTTAAATGATAGGGCCTGCTATTGTTCCAACTTGTGGGGGTCTCAGGACCTTCTGCACCTCAATTTCCTTATGAATAAAAATACAGCCGATAGGCCGTGCTTCCATGGGGTCACTGTTATTGAGCAAGATAATGCATACAAAGAACATGAGTCTGTCCATCCCACCCCCGACCCCAGGCTTCCTGTGCACCAATCCAAGTCAGTTCACCTCCTTAGCATGCTTCTGCCAGAGACATTGCCAGCTACTGAAAACAACCATCTTACCCATCTCTTCCCATAACCTCTAATTCCACATGTTCGGTGAGGTTCCCCACGGATGGCTCATTCCTCTCCCTGCCTGTAAGTAAATTAATTAGCAGGAGCCAGGCTGCAGGTGTATGTGTGAGCTTAATGAGTTCGTCCTTGTAGCTGACATCGACTGCTGAGCAGAGTCCTCAGGGAGTGGGTGTCATACCTTTAACTCCACCTGTTCAGACTCACACAGATGTTGTCCAATGCTGCACAGCACCAGCAGGGACCACCCTGATCACAGAAGCCACGCAAGGATATCAACAGTCAGTCAGTTCCCATTACGCCTAAGCTCTCTGACCCACACCAACACATCCAGACAGACCCCAGTGAGTAGGAGGGAGGGGACAGAGAGCCTGAGTTTGAGTAGCTAGCAGGTGAACATCTCTGTGCCGGAAGTACTCCAGGCACGCCCTAAGAACTCTTGATTAATGGCCAACCACAGCAGCAGCAGAGAATGTAGAAAGCTGGGCCCCAGCATGACCCCTTCAGCATCCTGACTCATTAACAGGCACTGAGGCTGCATCAGGTGGCTCTTCTCCCTGCTCTGACAAAGAACCCGACATCTTTCCTCCCAAGGGTCTAAGAAAGGACAACACCCACACCTGTAGGATGGTATGGCAGTAGAAAGACCAAGAGAAAGTCAGGGTCACCTGAAGTAAAGAGGCAAAGAGATGAATGTCAGCCACATTCAGGGTGGGGTTTCCCATCTCAGTTAAACCTTTCTGGAAACAGCTTCCAGGATGAGCTAGAGCTATGTTTCCATGGTGTCCACTCAGTTGGATAGTGAAGTCAACCACACAGAGGTTGTTTCATTAAAAAAAAAAAAAAAAAAGGCAACAAGACAGACATCTAGATCAGTACTTATCCCTAGCATAGGAATGGAGTTTAGAAGCCCATTCCTCATAGGGGGATACTCCCTCAGCCTAGACACACGGGGGAGAGCCTAGGCCCTATCCCAAAGGGTATGACAAACTCTGAAGATCCCTCCTCAATGGAAGGCCTCACCCTCCCTGGGAAACAGAAATGGTATGGGATAGGTAGGGTGTTAGTGGGGGGGGGGCAGGGAAGGAAGGGAGGGAGAGGGAACTGGGATTGACATGTAAGACAATCTTGTTTCTAATTTAAATTTAAAAAATGCAGGAAAAAAAAAGACATCTAATGCTTCCAAAGTCCTGTTGCCAAGAAGCAACCTGTCAGCCAGTCAAACCTGAACCCGACCAAGCTCCTAGGTCCAATACTCCAGACTGAGTTGCTCTCAACCTATGAGTCACAACCTCTTTGGGGGGGCGTCAAACAGACCCTTTCACGGGGTCGCATATCAGATATCCTGCATATAAGATATATACATTACAATTCATGAATTCATAGCAGTAGTAAAATTCCAGTTATGAAGTAGCAATGAAAATAAATGTATGGTTGGGGTCACAACATGAGGAACCATATATTCCAGGGTAGCGGCATTAGGAAGGCTGAGAACCACTGGTCTAGAAGGACATATCGAGGTCAGGGGGATATGTGGCATGGTCCCACAGAGATGCCATTTTCCATCGTGACAGAGCAAATGCTGGAGTGTCACCAGTGAATGACAGGGAATAAAGGCATTGGAGGACACCATGTTTCCATGGGACACATGCTTCCATGTCCCCAGGCTTGTGTGCTGAAGTATTGGCCCCCACTTTTGGGGGGAGAGGTGCAAACTTCAGAAGGCAATGCCAGCTGGAAGGAAGTCACTGAGGAGAGACGGTTGCTTAAGTGAGGCAAGGAGAAAAGGACCTGACGCACATCCAGAGACGAAGGCTGACTCAGGGAACACATCAGTCCTACTGCATAGGCCACATCAAACCCTCATCCAACAGAGAATGAACAATTGTCTAACGTACACGAGACAGGCACAAGTTCAAACACTGACTGAAATGTTTGGTGATACAAAAGAATTAGTTGTTGAGTTTTTAGACACATTAACAGTCTTGCAGGTGTTGTTTATTTTGTGGCGCTGAAGGTAGAACCCAGGCCCCGTGCATGTGAGGGAAGCACTCTGACCCTGAACTATACCCCCGCCCCCAGTCCTCGTAGCTACACTGTTTAAGAATCTTTGTCTTTCAGACATTCAGGGGCCAGGAACAGAGGACAGATGATGGCTGCCATTTGCTTTCAAATAGTTTGGGTGGCACGGAAAAGGGGAGGTGGAGACAAGCAAGACTGGGCAGGAGTTAAAGCTGGTGATGAACCACTTGGGGCTTCGCTGTACTGCTTCTGCTATGCTGGCAACTCTCCACAGCGAGGGAGCACAACTCTCCACAGCAAGGGAGCACAACTCTCCACAGCAAGGGAGCACAACTCTCCACAGCAAGAGAGCACAACTCTCCACAGCGAGAGAGCACAACTCTCCACAGCGAGAGAGCACAACTCTCCACAGCGAGGGAGCACAACTCTCCACAGCGTGGGAGCACAACTCTCCACAGCAAGGGAGCACAACTCTCCACAGCGAGAGAGCACAACTCTCCACAGTGAGGGAGCACAGCGAGGGAGCACAGCTCTTTACAGTGAGGGAGCACAACTCTCCACAGCGAGGGAGCACAACTCTCTACAGTGAGAGAGCACAACTCTCCACAGTGAGGGAGCACAGCAAGGGAGCACAGCTCTTTACAGTGAGGGAGCACAACTCTCCACAGCGAGGGAGCACAGCGAGGGAGTACAGCTCTTCACAGTGAGGGAGCACAACTCTCCACAGTGAGGGAGCACAACTCTCCACAGCGAGAGAGCACAACTCTCCACAGTGAGGGAGCATAGTGAGGGAGCACAGCTCTTCACAGTGAGGGAGCACAACTCTCCACAGTGAGGGAGCACAACTCTCCACAGTGAGGGAGTACAACTCTCCACAGTGAGGGAGCATAGTGAGGGAGCACAGCTCTCCACAGTGAGGGAGCACAACTCTCCACAGTGAGGGAGCACAGTCAGGGATCATAACTATCCACAGTGAGAGAGCACAGCCCTCCACACAAGGGAGTATAGCTCTCCACAGCGAGGGAGAACAACCAATGACTAGATTCAGTGCTCTCTGTTTCTGTTTTACTTCTGACTCAGTATTACTGGTCTCCAGATGCACTATTACTTAATGAACTACCAAGCAAAGAAGAACATATTGCTGATTAAACTATATGCCATCCCTGAGAACACAGAGCTGTCAATGTGGAAACATTAGTAAACTCCAGCTGGCATTTAGCCAGCATTTCTGTGAGCTTATCATTATGTAAAGATCCGTTAGCCTCCTAACAACTGTATGAAGATGCCCTCATTTTATGGATAGATGAAAGGAAGGTCCAGAGAACCTAATTAACTAGTCCCAGAGTCACCAGCCAATAAGATGTGACCCACAGTCATCTATCTATGCAGGGTTTATGGGCGTCTTTCCTCAGTGGGAAATCCCCTCTGTGTGCACAATAGCCCAGGGAAGACAGCTACTTGGACTCCAAGGTTGTAACTACTCTTGTCCCCGCTTCTGGGGGAGTGATAAAGAGGAAGAGGGGTACTCACAGTGTCTGGATGGCCCGCAGGGAGGTGAAGGTGCCCTTGGTGAGACTCTGTATCTTGTTGTCATACAGGGAGAGCAGCGAGAGGCTCTGCAGGTCTTGGAAGGTGTCGGGACGGATGCAATTGATCTTGTTGGCATTCAGAAGCCTGCAGACAGAGACAGGCCGGGAGGTAAGAGTGGCAGGGCTTGGCCCCTCACATGTCCTGCACAATCCTGGCCCTGGACACTGGTGATCTCAAACCACTCCACACTGCTCTCTCCTCCTCTGTCTGCATGCTAACTCTGAGTTAGCATGGGCAGAGGGCTTCCTTCTTCCCACAATCCTGTGGGGTCCCCATGCATACACAGGGTTGTTGTTTTGGTATAGTATCAGCTAGGTCTGGATTCCTGGCCTGAATTCTCTTGATTCCAGGAGGCAGAGCTGACCTGGAGACCTCTGTAAGAGACAGCCCTGTTCCCAAGGGCCCAAGAACACAGGTCACATCTCATGAGCCTCTGGCCCTGATACTTAACAAGCAGCACTAAGCCCACCTCTGCTTCCACATCTGGCCTCATAACCTTACTGGAGCAGAGTGTCTTTATGTCCTGTCTCAGACGAGCCTTGCACCCCAAGAGTGGTATGAACTGAAGTTCCCAGGAAAAGCCACAGATTCTACAAGACTGTTTGCTGGCTAGAACATGATGACTAAGGAGAGATGGAATAGTGATGATCCAGAGACAAATTCCCCTGGACTGTTCCCTGAAGAGCCATTCACTTTCCACCACTACACCTGACCTGGCACCCTTGGGTGCTATCAGGCCAAACGTGTGGCTGTATTAGCAGACCCAGAGCTTCTTGGTAGAAGCTAAGGATATCTACAACCTATCACAGAGGGCAGAGGGCTGGGGTTTGTGTCTCCGGGAAGCCGGAGGGTTGTGGACCCAAGGGCATCCCAGGGCCATTCCTTACAGCAGCTGGAGGGTGTACAGGCCTCCAAATACACCACGTGGCAGATCCGTGATCTTGTTGCCATAGAGGACCCTGGAGAAAAGGCAAGCGAGAGGGAGGGTCAGAGGCAGCTTTGCTGAGCCTCAGCAGGACTCAGGCCTTTCTCAGGCAGCCTCTCCACCCATATGGTTACTGTAGCAGCTTGCCCGCAGGTAGCAGTAATGAGTCTTCAAGAGGCCTGTCTCCAGGAGGCAGGAAGACACCCTCCCCACGAAGGCTAGATTTTGGCAGCTGGGATGCAACGCTGCTGTGCTTACCCCTCTCTCTGCCCACCCACCTCCACCCCCAGTGAAGTCCACAGATGTATGCCTTTCCAAGGGACCTCACCAAAATGTCATTCAGTCTCAGATCCAAAGGAGAGACAGTCTCTGAGCAGGAAGGATGAACACGTTTTCAGAGAGACACACAGGGAAAAAATAGAACAGCAGACAGCACGTGTGAGGTAGGTGGAGGGATGGCAAGTGGTGTATTTTTATACTTTGATATTTGCAAAGTTTTCCACACTGAGCATGAATGAATCTTATGTATAATGAGATGGAGGGGGAGCACAGTATAAAAAAACCATGCAGACAGGATGTACTCAGACAGACAGTGAAACACTGCAGGGGTTGGAGGAGCTAAGTGTGGTTCCCAGTGTGGTAATAAGTCAGAGTGAAAAGCATGCATGTTGTCTCCTCATATATGGCTTGGAGAGCCTTCCCAGAGGAGGGCATGGCAAGGGTGAGGACCATGAGGGTCCATACAGAGCACAGAGAAGATAAAGTGAAGGGGGAAGGACGACCCCAGACTCAAGGTGTGGTCAGATGTCTGTGTCTGAGCTTCGCCAGGAACTGCAGGGCAAAGATGGAATAGAGGGAGACACTGGGCAGAAAGACAAGGCCAGGGCAGACATAGACAATGGGGTCATGTGTTTGATCCCAGCATACAATTTCTTAGAGAGCAGGAAAGTGGCCTTGACCCCAGGAGTGACAGGAATCCATCGAAAAGGGTTATTATCACCTCTAAACTGTATTAGTCCAATGTAAGGTAACTATATTCACGTCTCAGAGGAAAAAAAACAATCAAAAAGTCCTGTAGGCCAGGCCACACAAGGTCTGATCATCTCAGCCAGTGACAATGATTCATGCTCAGGCCACCATGCACAGCTGTGTGGGTTGTGCACTGCACAGCTGTGTGGGTGTGCACTGAACGGCTGTGTGGGTTATACACTGAACAGATGTGTGGGCTGTGCACTGCACATCTGTTTGGATTGTGCACTGCACAGCTGTGTGGGTTATGCACTGCACACTTGTGTGGGTTGTGCACTGTACATCTGTTTGGGTTGTGCACTGCACATCTGTTTGGGTTGTGCACTGCACAGCTGTGTGGGTTGTGTACTGCACAGCTGTGTGGGTTGTACACTGAACGGCTGTGTGGGTTATACACTGAACAGATGTGTGGGCTGTGCACTGCACATCTGTTTGGATTGTGCACTGCACAGCTGTGTGGGTTGTGCACTGCACACTTGTGTGGGTTGTGCACTGCACATCTGTTTGGGTTGTGCACTGCACATGTGTTTGGGTTGTGCACTGCACAGCTGTTTGGGTTGTACACTGTACAGCTGTGTGGGTTGTGCACTGCACAGCTGTGTGGGTTGTGCACTGCACAACTTCATGGGCACTGTTCACAGTTGGCCTTATCATCTTGGACTATACTCCAAAAGAAGGCATGCATAGAAGCAGCAAGCTGACAGTCTCCTTTCTTCCCTAGCAGTGAGGTGTCCATCCACTCCACTGGCCAGGCCTCTAGGCCATGCAATCATGTGTTAGTGCTGCACTGTGCATGAGAACTCCATAGGACTCTGAGCTAAGAGGCGCTTGGCCAGCTACAAAGGCCAGAAGACCTCAGTGCTCTACTCACAGGGAATTCAAGGAGCGGAGGCCCTGGAAGGCGTCGGGTGCGATCTCAGCAATCTGGTTGTTGCTCAGGTCTCTGCAAAGGGAGCAGGAAGAAGATGGTTATATCCTAAGACTGCAGGCCTGGTCTCTTCTACCTCCCAACCACAAAGGGCACAGGGATTCTTTGAAAATAGAAAGGTCAGCTACCCAGGGAAACATCCGCAGGCTCTTTTTCTGTCCCCCCCCCCTGCTCAGTAAAAGACATTCTGCCTGGGCCCAATGGCCTTCTCACTACCCTTAATGACTTTCTGGCCGGAATGATAAGGTGACAAGCAACTGTATGCTTGGTCCAGGCTTGGACTTGGTGTCCCATCCAGGTTTCACAGCCACCAAACATCCCAGACAACATCCCTGATACTGGAAGGCCAGGCAGGGCTCTGAGTCAAGTTCTGTCCCTGGGTTGTGAGACAGGATTGGCCCAGACTCTTCCTCCTGCCAGCTGGAGATTGTGTGTGGGGTGTGTGTGTGTGTGTGTGTGTGTGTGTGTGTGTGTGTCACTCACATCCTTCGAAGTTTTCTGTAGGGAGAGAAGGCTCCTGGTGGGATGGATTTGATACCATTCAGTTCCAGGCGGCTGCAGGGAGAGGAAGATATGAGGAGGCTGAGAGTCACCCTTAGTAACAAACAAGTGTCCCCTGCAGCCCTTCACCTGTGGGCCAAAGTCTGGCAGCTAGACGGATACTACTGTTATTTGAGCCCCAGAATCCTGGCATTCTGTGGCTGAATGGGTCTGATGGTGATGCTATCCTAAGAAACTCACGCTGGCAGCCTCACCCGGCTGGACTGGGTGTGGGCCTCAAAGGGATACCCTCTCCCCAGTGTTTGGGAGCTTCCCAGCCTTGTACAGAGAGCTCAGCTGGGTCAAGGCACCACTTTCTCCAGTTGCCATTGAGAAACGTGGGGAAGCCCAGGTGGCACCGTGCCGGCTCTTCACTGGTGGACTGAACTTGACTGAACAGAGAAAGCTGTGTCCTGGAGCCTCTCAGCCCTGCACTCACATCTCCGTCATGGTCTCAGGCAGGTTAGCAGGGATGGCAGTGAGGCCTTTGCCACGGCAGTCCACGATGCCGCTGCTACAGGTGCACATGGCTGGGCAGGAGCCGGATGAGAGGGTGCAGGTGGGCACTCGTGTGGATTCCCCCTGGCCTGCAGAGACAGTGGGTGTGACGTCAGAGAATATTACACGGCCACTGCCTCTCCAGGTCTGCAGCTGAGGGAGGACAGGGACACAGTCTGTAGAGGGGCACCTGGCACTCTCTGAACTCAAGCTGAACAGAGCTGATGCTCCCAAAGGTAATTCCTATGCTAGCAAATTCTACCCTAGAATTCTGAAACTCCAAACCACTCAGCCTCGTGAGCCAGGACCCCCATATCCGCAGGGGCTGGGTTCGCTGAGCACGGGCTCTGTGTCCACATCGTGTTGGGTTCGCTGAGCCCCGGCTCTGTGTCCACACCGTGTTGGGTTCGCTGAGCCCTGGCTCTGTGTCCACATCATGTCACACAGTTCACACAGCCTCACATGAACCCTCCTGCACCATCTTGAGCATCCGATCGCGCCTGTGCCCTTGACATTCCTTACATGGTAGAGATCCACATGGCTCAATGATTAAGTGTCCAAGCCAGGGCCAAGCCCACTGAGTTCAAGCTTTTAAATGCTGCGGTATAACCTACATGAAGCTCGCCATTTTAAATGCACAGCTGATTGGAACACTACCCAGACAGGGTGCATTTCTATCCTCAAGAAGGTCCCTCTGGCCCCTTCCTTAAAGAAACCGCTATTCGGAGATGCAGCACCAAAGATCTATGGCTCTTGTTTGAGAATGTCACCTAAGTGTCATCACAAGGGAGGTTCTCTTCCATTTGTAAAACCCCCAAGATTCACCTTGCTGAATACTTAAGTGTTTGTTAAGCCTTTCTCATTGCTGAATAGTATTCCACTTTTTAACGAAACCGTCATATCAGCAGCTCTCCCCTCGGGCATGTTTTTATGTGGAACAAATGCACAGAGCCCAGGAAGGGCAGAATTCTGGTGTTCCCTCACTGAAGCCAAGGGGGACAATCTGTTAATGTGATTACGGTGAAGCCCCAGTGAGGGGGTGACGTGAGGTGGGGGAGGAAAGAGGGCGAAGGGCATAAGGAACAGGAGAAGGCATAGAGTGGAAGCAGGGAGAAGAGAGCCTGGGAGAAACAAGAGAGGGTAGGCTGCGGGAGGAGACAAGAACGAAAATACAGAGACCAAAAGAGAGGGGTGGTAACAGAAGGGCAAAGGCAGGCAGGAGGGGGAGGTGACACCAACCAGGGGTGACAGGCAGAGAGAGGAGGTGACAGAGGGCAGGAGGTGTGGAGTGGCTACAGGCGCTCATTATAAACAAGGGATGGGGCAGAAGGAAGCCACCGTCAGGACAGGTGGTGGCCGCAAGTGAGGGCTAAGGTCGTGGCACCCACCTGAGCAGCTGAACTCGCTCTTTTGCACCTCCGCCACATTGAGGCCCCGAAGGCTGGCAGGCCCGGAGCACTGGGTGAAGAGCCCGATGGTGGGCCTCTGCCTCAGCCACTGCGAGAGCCAGGCCAGGTGACAGTCACAGAACAGGTGGTTGGAGTGCAGGCGGCTACAGGAGGACAGCAGCTCAAGCAACAGAGCTCCCCAGATTCGTCCGCGGCCGCCCCTCCCTCTCCCAGGCAGGAGGCCTGGGGTCTTTCACTCAGTTGCAATCTGCTGTAAAGACCTCTTCCTGGCTCCCTTCTCTCCCAGACTGCTCTACGGCCTGACTTCATCTCTCAGAGTTCACACGGTCCCTTGCCCACATCACCCACCTCAACTTCAAGGACAAAATCAAGTCCCTTGTTGTCTAAGGAAAAACCAAGCATAGGAGGCACTGGGGGCCTTTCAGTTTCAGAGTCCAGGCTACCCTGGCTGGCCCCTGGCTGTGGAGGGCAGCCACGCCCACACCCCTCTTCCCACTGCCCCGGTGACTCACAAAGTCCGAAGCTTGGGCATATGGTTGAAACTGGACACGGGGATGGTGGTGATGTTGTTATTGTTCAGGGTCCTGAAAGGGACAGACAGAGCATGTAGCACCTGCCCGGCGAGGATTTACAGGAGACGGGACGCATCTGCTCATATGGAGGCTCTCACGCCAGCCGTGACATTTTACCTATCGTGGGACCAGCCCTGCTCTGGGTGTGAAGGTGGAGGGCACAGCCCAGAGCAGGTGTGCCGGTGCTCTAGTCACTCCATAGACCCTGTGTCTGGGAGGACGGGGAGACAGAGCTGGAAAGCCCACGGAAGACAGGGTAGCTTACACACAAAGGGGAGAAGAGACGCTTCTCAGCCTCCATGGTGACCCAACACCCTGTCTGGGAGGACTCTGGGCCATAGACCTACACTGTGGCTAATGTGTGACCCTGAACTTGGCCTCCTGCATCAGCTCCCCAGCCACGGCCTGCCCTGGGCTTTACTTACAGAACCTCTAGTCCCCGCAGGGCACGGAAGGCCCCTTCCTCGATGCAACTGATCTGGTTCTTGTCCAGCTGTCTGTAAAGCAGAGGAGAGCTGTAAGAAGGGGAGCATTGCCCAGAACAGGGGGCTGAGCATCTTGACAGAGCACTCTATTTTAAAAGAAGATTCATAGTGTCAATCATTTGTTCTGCGTGTGTCAGTCAAATTAGAACTATTAATAAAAGCCGATTTCTTCTTATTTTCAGTTAAAACAATAAATGGAAATAAAAGTCCCATTACATTCCTCTACCCCGCCCTGTATGCCCCTTGGGAAGCAGGCATCCTTCCCTCACATTTTGGAGACCACCTAGAGTGTGTTGGCAGCTGACAAATGAGAGTCACCCAGGAGAAGTGGCAGCAGGGGCTGGCAGCCAGAGCTCTGCTGAATGCCAATTGAGATTGGCTAGCACTGGATACCTGGGGTGCTCCTTTCAGAGCGAACGGAAGCTGTGATCTGAGTTCAGTGGGAAAGAATGTGGTGATCGATTACCAATGTCTGCTACAGGCATGGGAGGAGTGTGTGTGACAAGCATGCCAGGCATTTGCCATTCCTGTTTGTAGCCAGACCTCAGGAGGTGGTAAGCCTGGACCAGAATAAATTTGAATACTAATAAACCATTGCATTTAAATAGTGCTCCGTGGAGTGTACGCATGTCCACATCTCATTTCAACCCCAGAACAAGCTTGTGGAGGGCACATTGTTTTCTTGAACAAAACTGACTTCAGCAGCTTATGCGGTATAACTGGAGGAGACTAAACCCAGCTCCTACCCAAAGAGCTAGAAGGCACTGGAGAACCAGAGGCCGGGAACATGACCTGGCACCTTGGGGTTCATGCTCTCCCCAGCTCAGTCCCCAGAGCACTTGCTTGGCTGTCACACAGGATCACAAGCAAGCAAAGGATGCCACTGAAATTCCCTCCAAGGTGGCTTAGAATGTATGGTATAGATGAGGATACTCCAGGGTGGTCATCCCAGGCCTCTACTCACAGATTTTTGAGGTCCGTGGCTCCCCGGAAAGCCTTCCTGGGCACAGCCTGGAGGGCATTCTCACTCAGATCCCTGGGGGATAAACGGAAAGAAACAAGGTACCAGTCAGGAGAGCCATAGTGAGAAGTGAGGCCAGTGGCCTCCTGTTGACGACAATCCAGCGTCTGGATGGGCTCCTGTAGCTCTGTAAACTGTGTCTGAATGAACAAACTGTGGAGCTAGAGAGGAGCTTTCTGTCCTGACAGACACTCTGTCCCAAGTCACCTTCCCTCTGGGAAGATGATGCTTAGAGAGAGAAGCTTCCAGTAGCTGTGATCAGCCCTAGCAGGCCCCCATGGTTGGCTGAACCCCAACTGCATAGGAGGAAGCTCTCCATGGCCCTCAGTTGCTCTTGGCTTCCCCTGTGTTTTGCTGGTGAGGAGGCTGTGACTGCTGGAGGAGACAGACCCAAGTGGCCCTCCCCAGTCATGAAGTAGACTGGATCTGATCCCACATCTACTCTAGGACATTGCAGACAGCAGAGCACAGGAGAACCTGGACCCCTTGGGGACCAGGCCACAGCCCCAGGGCACCATGCAGCCTTTGCTGGCTCCATGCCCTTGCCCCTGACCACAGCAACTGCAGGAGAACCCCAGGCTAGACCCCCAACTACTGCAGAACCGAGATCACTCTAGCTCCCCTTTTTGTCTTTTTGTTGTTGTTGTTGCTTATTTTTGAGTCAACTGGTGATACAGCCATCAGTGGTCACTGAAGGATGCTCAAGAGGAATGCCTACAGGTAGTGAGGACCCCTGAGAGCCTGTGGAAAGGAAGGGCAGGGCATGCCCATACGAGATGTTCCTGTACCACATAGTGTTAGATACTCGGCTACACTGCTTCCCTTTTTCTCCTCGTGTGTGAAATGCATGGGCTGGGCCAAATGCTCCCTATGCACCCCACCAATGGGGGTCCCCACATGTGAGGCCTGAGTGTACCCCCACCCATTCCTGTGTTAGAGCCTAGTTACAGAAATGGTGGTGTTAGGAGGTAGAGCCTGCTGGAGGGGGTACACCAGGGTCAGGCTCTTAGGAACAGGATTGGTGCCTAATAGAAGGCTCAGAAGGCTGGTGTGAAGGCTAAGCACCCAAGCGCACATGACCACTGGAACCCGATCATAGGGATTCAAGCAGATGGAGAGAACTGACTCCTGCAAGTTGTCTTCTGACCTCCATGCTGTGTTCTGTGGCACACGTACCTCTCCCCAACCTTCCCCCACAGTAAGTAAATTAATGCAATGTAAAAATTGTAAGAACAAAGATGCCTTAAACAGTTGTCTGCCCCACCGCTGTTAGAGGACACAGTGGTGTCTGATTTCTATGAATCAGAAAGTGGGCCCTCCTCACACATCAAATTTTGAGCCTCGCCTCCGAGAACCATGAGAAATAAATTTCTCTTGTTTATAAGCCACTCAGCCTGTGGCATTTCATTACAGGAGCTTGAATAGACTCAGACACAAGATCAGTGAAGGGCTTGGCTTTGGGACCCTTTATATCCCTGAGATGAAGGGACCACTGCTAACTGAGGCATTTGGGAGGTGGGGAGGAGAGAAAGTAGAACTACTAGCTACCTTCGCCCCCGGGAAGCAAGGAAACAAGAAAGCCTGTTGTTTAGGAAAGATAAAGGAAGGGAGGTGGTGCCCGAGAGAACTTGGGGGTACACAGGGAGGAAGCGACTCCTGGAAGGCCCCAGCCCAGCCCAGCAGGCAGCTCACCCCCAGGCAGAGCCTGAGACAGAATCCTGGGCTGTCCCTCCTGTGTATTATCCACTTAATCCTCCCCTCAGCCCTGCAAGGAGGGTTTGTTATCTGTATTGATTAGCTGATCGATTGCCCAAGCCTGTTCCATGCAGACTTTACAGTAGCTTGCAGGGATTTACAAACCAGCAAGGGAGCAGGCAGGAGGATTCAGCAAAGAGAAGAAAAATCAATGGCCAGTGCTCCGAATATGCAGTGTGACTCACAGGCCTACCAGCCAGGGCAGAGTAGGGGTCAAGAGGCCAATGAAGGGGATCAGTAGTACACATGATCTCTGTATAGTCTAAATGGGTCCCAGCGTCAGGAGTACACTGTGTGGGCACTCAGCTGAGACAAGAATTCTCCCAGGGGTCGTTATGAAAAATGGCGGCATGGCCTCCCCGCTAACAGTGGATCCTGATAGATGGGGTTTGAGTGTTTCTTATCACAGCCTTGTGTCAAGGTGTGTCTCAGGAAATCAATTTTGCAGGCACTCATACCAGGAACTAATCAAGGAGCGAGGGCAAGGGGCAGCTGGAAGGCCTGGCACAGCCTGAAACAAGTGGGTCAAAACCAAGCCTGCTAAGATGAGCCAGAGAGGATGATGGTCCAAGCTTTGTGGACATTGCCCTGGGACTAAAGCTCCCAGAGTACAGAGCTGAGAGCTTTGTGGTGGACAGGCCAGTCAGTGCACAGCAGGAAGCCTCTCCCCTGTTGAAATGACCAACGGAACAGTTTGTAAACCCGGAAGAGGCAGCATCTCAAGAAAATGAAGAGAGATGACAGCCAAGGAAGTAATGCGAAGATTCCGGGGTTCAACTGCTTCCGCCGGCACCAGCCATGGGCCCATAGAACCCAGAAGGCTTAGGAGAATGGATGTTGTCTATCACGCAGGACCTGGTGAAGATCCTGTGACTGCACAGTTTAACATTTAAACCTCATTTTTATTTATCAGTATTCAGAAAATGGGGCTTTTGTCCCTCCTTTCCCCAAGGCTTCACAGTTGTTTCCAGAATGGCCACTAGGGTGTGCCAGAAGCCTTCCCTGAATGTGATACACAGCTGCAACCATCTAAGCAAGATGTTCTCACTTTTTGCTGCACTTGACTTGCTGGGGGACACGCTTCTTGTCTTACACACACACACACACACACACACACACACACACACACACACACGCACGCACGCGCACGCGCACGCGCACGCGCACGCGCACGCGCACGCACACACGCGCACACACACACACACCAGCTAAAGCTTCTCATTTTTGCTTGCACATGGCCTGTGTGGAAATCCCCACAGAACAGCCTGGACTTTGCCCCAGCCCTCAGCCTCCTGTCATCCTCAAGTCACCCATCCCTCCTTCATGGTGGTTGCAGGACCCACAAAATGAGGCAAATAGCCAGACGTGTGTCCAAGAAATAAGAGGACCCTGAAGAGAAAGCAGTGCATGGCCTGGTCCTGGTGATGTGGAAATCCAACCAGCAGGGACCACATGTGTGCTCAGAGAGAGTGAGAACTCATAAACACATGGCAGGACCCTCACCGCTGGCTACAGGTGGAAAGCAGAGCCGGTTTGGAGGTCAGGAAGAGGTTAGTGACAAGGGGGGGGGCAGCAAATGCTGGAGGAACACCTAGAAAACCCTTTAGCTTTCCCTTGCTCTCAACTGTTCCCTCTCCTACACACACACACACACACACACACACACACACACACACACACACACACGTTTCCCTTTTCAGCAATTACAAGCATATTGGATTGACATATGGATGTTTAATTACCACCCATCTCCCCATAATCTCCCAACGGCAGACATCTCTCTTGCTCCCAGCGTATCCTGGGGCTGATGCATTGCAAAGGCACCATAACCTTAACTGAACTAACTACTGAAGATACTCAATGACTCTCCCATCCTGACAGACATTCCCATATTCCGGCCAGAGAAAGGGTGCTGCTCCAGGGAGGCAAAGACTGGGGTCAGATAGGAGTCTCTGCATTATTGGGCCCCCAGTACTCTGGAGTTTCTTGTCCTCTCTCTGTCATACTGATGGCCTCTAAAAGGCAGAGCAGCGCCAAACATGGAGCTGGTATTGTTGATGATGTCATCTTGACTGTTCTTTCCTTCACACTTCCAGATGGGATCTGGGCAGCCACTGAGGAAGGCAAGGGTCTATCCGGGAGCCTCCAGAGAAGGAAGTCTGTCCTGAAGAGTGTGGCAAGTGTCCTATAGGCAGATTCCCCAGTCTAGCCTGTATCCCATTCCCAAAGGCAAGGCTCTGGAGGCAAGTTTTTACCCCAGTCAACCCCCACTGGGTATGGGCACCCAACCACTTCCTGCCTCTCCCTGACATTCTCCCCAATGCCTATTCCAGCCCCCTTCCACACTCTGACAGCAGGGGAGCCAAGGTCAGGACCCCATGTTCTCACTGCTAATCCCTGTTAGGCTCTAACCTCTAACTGGTCTCAGCAGGCACACTGCCTCTCAGGGGGATTAGTGGGGCCCAGCTGGGGCAGGGCATTGGGCACCAGCCAAGGCCACACTGGGCCCTGGGCTCTGACATGGATCTTCTGCCCCACTGCAAAGCTCATTAATTTGTGGCTCTTCAAGCCACAGGGAGGTTCATCACAACCCAGTGTTCCCAGGCACCTTATATGTTTCCTTATCAGCAGACTGCCAGGCTGTCGACCTGGGCCTGGAGCAAAGCAAAGCCAGCCACGCGTGCACTGAGCACCTCATACAAGTCTTTGACTCCCAGAGTGTGTAGGGGGTGGCTTGGGGTGGCTTGGCTTCCTCTTTAGAAAGCACAAGTAGTTGTCATGGTTGGAGCAGAGGCATGGGAGAGCTCAGCCAAAGCTGCCATTAGGTCATTGTCTTTGTGGCTCTGCGACAGTAACATGGAGCCTGAGGTTTGGCAATCACCAGGGGCTCCAGGTGGCCTCCTACTGGTCTAGGGCTGGGACTCCAATCAAGGAAGTTCCCAGTGTCTATGGGTGTGTGCCACTCACTCAGCCCGCCACAGGTGGGTAGTGTCCTGCATACATTATCTCAATCTGTCAGATGGAGGGACCAACTATCAGGAACCCAGAGCAATGTGCTCAACAGGCCAGCCCCAGTACCTGGGCCAGCACCTTTGTTTCAAGAGATGGGAAGATTTTTTTTTGCATTTAGCAAGATCTACAGCAAACTAGAGCATATTCAAGTTGGAGAGCTGCATCTGGCAGAGAGAAGTATTAAACACTTTGGAGTCCCCAGCCAGTGCTGAAGCAAACTTCAGGACAGCCTCTGTACCCAGACATTACTTCAAAGCATCAGGGGTCTGACACCTACGCTTTAGTTGGGGACAAAGGAAAGCAGCTACTGGGCCTCTCTCCCAAGGCATGGACTGCATGCTGGAAGCAGGGTGGGGATTCAGGAAGTGGGGGTAACCAGCTTCTTCAGTTACTCTCCACATCACAGCTGGGGTTGAGGGCATGGAGACACTGTTTACCTCTGCTTAGCAAAACCCACCTCAGGGTGTCTGGAGGGGCAGGCTGACCCCTCACTGCTCACCAAGGAACTGGGTCTTGTTCTCACAGTGGGAAAGAACCCCAGCCTATAAAACAGCGCGTGTTGCACACAGGTGATTCCTGATGCCAAGTAGTGACAGGGTTGAGTCTTTCTTCTTGTTCCTCTGTTTTCTGAGTGCCCAGTGGGACAGGCAATGGCATCAGCAGAAGCCTCCCTCTCATTCACCATGAAACCACCAGCTTTATGTGCAGCCTTCACCTCCACCACCACCACCACCACCACCACCATCATGGTTAAGACTGTAAAAACAATGACACTAAGTGGCCTGGCTAGCTACACCATAAACCACCCTGTGATGCTAGCTTGACACCAGCTTATTAGCGAGGCAGCTGTGAACACTGACCCACAACACTAATATCCTGGAAGAGATTCCCCAGCAAAGCAGCCTTCTTTCACAAGCTGACTTATGTCCAAGGCAAGGAGGCTCTGACATTAGAGTCCCACTCAACTGAAGGACACCCAGGACACTGAACTGTTCTGTCCTTTTATTCTGTTGACTGTCAAAAAGCAGCAAGCTTGGGTCTCGTCAACTGTATGGCGAGAATACAGAGGCAGGTGATGAGAGTGGATGATGAGATGGTGGGGAGAGGCAAGACATCTCCATGGGAACTGGGCAAGACTACCTGTTCACCAGGATGGGGAAAGGCTGTCCTTTTTATCAGGGGTGCCGTCCTCATAGTGGAGTGCCTAGAAAGTCCCCAGTTCTGCTCAGTTCTGGGCAAGCATGTGACCGGGGGAGGCAAACTCTGTCTCAGATACCTCAACAGGCTGCCCCAGACCCACAGGGTCAGGGGAAAGGAGTCACACATGACAAGGGAGCAGCACACAGAGAAAGAGCACAAGGTTTAGCCTGACAACGTTGGCCTCAACTCCACCATGGCCAGCAGGTAAGTTACTCAGCCTCTCTGAGTTTGACAGCTTCTGTGGACAGCGGGGTTATTCACATGTCTCTCATACTGGGTTGGGGGTGGGGGCGCTGAATATCACACATGCTACTTCTATAATGACAAAAGGAGATAAATCTGGTCCTTGCTGCTGGGAGCCAGGATCATGGCTAGCCTTTGACAATGTAAATGAGTAACTAGAGGGAGGTACAAGGGGCTGCTGGATACTCTGGTGTTTTCCTCATCTCTCTGGGTCTGCTGACTGGAGTGTTTGCTTAGTGGGAATTCACCAAGATGTTCACTGTTGGGACTTTCTCTCTGTACACAGTTACACTTCAATACAAAGTTTTCAAAGTGGCAAAGGAAATGCTGACTTGGTGTCTGCTGCTTGCAGACTTTCAACAGAGCCAGTGTCATCACCTGGAGACCAGGAACAAGGAAGTCTCTCAAGGTGATACATTGGGAGATGCTGTATTCACAATTTTAAGGATTGGGAATGCTCTCCAGCCAGAGGAGAGCTGTCCACTGAAGGAACAGTCATGACTGAAAGTCACAAGGGACTTGGACAGTTGTCCACACAGACAAAGGCTGAATTAGGAAGTAGCACTGGACTCGGGGGTGAACACACTACAGTTCCTAGGTCTCAACTATCAAACTCCACAGACAGGTTCCACAGCTCCCTGAAAAAAAGGCACTGTGCTGAACTCCAGGGATGTGACCCCTAAGTCACACAGGAGGACAGGAACATGGCACCGGAAGACACGGACCTCAGAAAAAACAAGGACAAGGGACAGGAGGGTGGGAGTGGGGATGGGAGCATCTGGCAGAAGTCTGAGCCTTTCTCACCACATGAAGGAAGGAATGAAGGTGGCTTTTGGGTTCTGTTATAAAGTAAGATAACAGCGATTAGAGGGTAAGTTTAAAAAACGAAGAAAGGGTAAAACTATCAAACAAGGGGGCATAGACCAAGCATGATAGCTCATACCTTTGACCCTAACACTTGGGAGGTAGAGGCAGGTGGATCTCTATGAGTTAGAGGCTAGCCTATTCTATATAGTGACATTCAGGACAGCCAAGGCCACATAGTAAGACCCTGTCTCAATAAAAGGGGGAGAACCACCTGCTCTGCTTGGGCCTTGGGCTTCTCATAGTGAACAGCCTGAGTGAGGCCAAGCATCAGCTGGTTTTGAGAATGAGCTTGACACCCCCAAGCTCCCCATAGTCTAAGCAAGACCCTCACCAGTATCCCCAAAGGAGGCTAGAGAATACAGGACAAGTTACAGGTCAGTCAGCCAAGGGACCAATACTTCTCTTTGTTGAATTTAAGACTTTGGCTTCAGTGGAGCTGTTTCCCTTGCCATGTGGTGGACTCATGGTTGCCTGCCCTTGCTCCCAGTAGTTGCAGTGGGAAGCTGGGGTCAGGTTCACCTCAGTCCAAACACCAAGAGCTAGGGCAGAGACAATGCTGTGATGGAAAAAAAAAAAAAAGCCAGGAGAATCCCACCAGAGACTTACAGCCAGTCAGTTTGATGAATCGATCTTTGGACAAATCGGCCATTCCACGAATTGCCTTCAGCAAATTGGCTTTTAGCAAAATGACGTTTGGTAGATTGTTCTGCTTCTGACACAGCGATGCTTTTACGGGGCAATTATGCACACACTCCCAGCCTGGCACCAGGGCACAGAAACCATTCTGCAGATGGCCGACCCAGCCACCCACCTCACACACTGCTCAGTGCTTGGATGTGGGGTCAGAGAACTGACGAATGTGCTCACTGCCCAGCATGCAGACCCCTTCCTGTCGCCTCTTCCTCCACCCAGCACATCTGGATATGGAGGGAACAATCTTTGGGTGGCACCAGGGTGGAGAAGCAAGGGTTAATGCACTTTGAGAAGAAAGGAAGCCAAGGGAAGGAGCAACAGGGCTCGGCAAGCAGAACCTACGCTGTGCTAAGGGAGGAATCTCTCTCTGCACAAGGCAAGTGGCCAAGCCGCAGCAGCTGCCAGTCTGGGCTTCTTCGGGAAGAAGCTGGGACTCTGGCCAGTGTGGCAAGGCAGCCAATGTCAGGACAGATGTCGTGGAAGGAGCAGCCTACTAGGGAGGCCAGCAAGCATCACTGAGCTCTGCAGTGTTCATGTTCCTCTCATCCCGCATACCTTAGGTATTATTACTATTATTGTTATTGCCAAAAGCCATGTCTTCCTGCAGAGGCCAGAAGCATCTTGGGAAACAAGTGGGGTCCCCTCAACACAACACCAATGGGACCCTTGGAAAAAGAAGACACCTAGCCATCTGCAGATAGCACACAACCATCTTGCCACAGGGGCAAATGTCTGTGGAGACCCTCCAAAGCCCAGAGGAATCAGGAGGAGCAGCAGGAATCTACTGGGCTGGGAGCTGTCCCTAGTCCTGAACCTCCCCGGGCCACGCTGCCTCTCTCTGCTCAGGATTAAAGACACACTTTGGGCGGGGCGTTGGTGTTGCACGCCTTTAATCCCAGCACTCGGGAGGCAGAGGCAGGCAGATCTCTGTGAGTTCGAGGCCAGCCTGGTCTCCAGAGCGAGATCCAGGATAGCCTCCAAAGCTACACAGAGAAACCCTGTCTCGAAAAAAAAAAAAAAAAAAAAAAAAAAAAAAGACACACCTTGGATTTCAGCCACCACAACCTTCTTCATCTAGTCCAGACCCAGCAAAATCAACTCCTTCTCCTTTCCTAAACCCACAGAGATTCCAGCTCATAACACACACAAGAGGTCCAGGGAGCACACTGCGTCCTGAGTCTCAGGACAGGCATGTGCTGAACACTTCTAACTGGGGTGCAGCTAGGACCCAGGCCTCCTTCCTTCCTGTCCAGATGCAGCCAGTGCAATAAGATGCTTGAGATGGTGCCTGGCACATCCCAAACACGGAGGACCTCGATCATGGTCATAGTTATCATTACTGTTGTCAGTGTGGCTGGTGACAAGTTTGTTACCTGTGGCATCTATTACATGTCTGCAACTGTGCAGAGTGTTTCTTATGTTTTATAGGCACATCCTCTTTAATCCTTACAAACATCTTACAAAATCATCCCTCTCATGGCTCTGTAGGATTCGACAGTGAGAGTGAGTAGGGAGACACGCTTCGGGAAGCCTCTCCTTCCCTCCCAGTTTTGCTGGGAACCTGAAACTTAAAAAAACTAAAGACTTGTTTTATTCCCTCCCACTGGGGATTGGACCTAGGACCTCATGAATGCTGTATTTTACTTTTCTTTCATGCTTTAGAAATCAAATCCTTAAGCATAAAAAGCAAGTATTTTGATATTGAGATAAACACACAGTGATGGTTTTTAAAAATTTGTTTATTTTGGTTTTTTTGTTTGGTTCATTTGTGTTCTAGGACGGAGTCTATCTCCACGAGTGTCTTAAGCTGCCCCTGAATGACCCTCAGCTTGGACTTCCTGAGTGCTAGAAATACAGACGTGTTACAGTGGAGGTATTTTTTTAAGGCATAGTCCCATGTAGTTCAGGTAGGTCTTGAACTTCTGATCCTCCTGAGTGCCAAGATCATGGGCTTGTACTACCAGCCTGGTTTATACAGTGCTGTGGATCAACCCAGGGCATTGTGAATGCTAGGTGAGCAATTTACAACTGGCTTCCACTCCCAGAAACTTAAAGTTTAGTTATTTTATTTTGTGGGGGTTTTGTTTGTTTGTTGAGACGGGGTCTTTCTATGTAGTTGTGGCTGTACTGAAGATCACTCTGTAGATCAGGATGACCTCAAACTCACAGAGATCCTCCTGCCTCTGCCTCCCAAGTGCTGAGATTAAAGACATGCACCAGCACTCCAGGCTTTAAAGTTTATTTTTTAAAGGGTGTTGGCATCATGTCTGTTTTCCAGGTACTGTGGTAGAGGCATGGTAACCTCAGGCTGTCTGGCTGCAGAGTCCACAAGCTAACCCATCCTGCTACACTGGCTCAGCACACCAGAACCATCAAAGTGATGGACAGGTGGGTGAGGAAGCCCCCAGAAGCACACACGTCAGTGGTGACAGATGAACTTGGAGGCAGGAGGTGAAAACCCAAGGAGCACTGTGTTGATAAGCCGTCATAACGTTGACACTGAGCCATCAGCACAAGGTCACATTGTGCTCAAGACCCTCTGTTTCATAACCCGGGTAATTATATAGTACACTTTAGACATATTTTTTATAAAAAATGGCATGAGAATCACTGAGCATCTCTGCCAAGGAAGAACAGAATGTTAGTCACTATCTGGAATGAGCATTGCCTGAGGACTTCTTGCAGCCCTGGATCTGTCACTCCTAAACCCCTGTAGGTTTCAAAGACAAAGAGGTAAGCTGTGGGCTCCTGTGGTAAAAGGCTCCGGCTGAAAGCCGATTTCAGACACATAACCACACTTAAGCCTGCTTCATGCAGACTCCGAGTTGTGATGGGGAAAGTGTCAGAATGATGCATGCCTATTAGCCACTAGCTTCTCAGAGTCTCTGAGCCCCTACCTCACCCCCAGGCCACTACCTCAGAGGCCCAGCGAAAATGACACCAGGGCTCTTGTGTCCAGTCCCGTGAGACCTGCAAATGATGGTTACCTTTGGGAAAGCTAAACACAGAGGAACCTGACCTTCTGGAGTGGCTAGTTTTGATTGACAGTTCAATTAGATTAAGAAGCAGCCAAGGCCAGGTGAGATATATTCACTTAGCCTCATGGCTAACCCCTGGGAGTAGCCAGAGGCCAAAGAAAAGTTTGTCACATGACCAGTAAGTAAACCCCAAAGAGAACCCAGAGTCCCATACCAGAACCCCAAGTTACCAGCTGGAACAGCAGGGAGTAATGGTTGTGGCCAAGGGGAGCAGCATCCGTGCACAGCAAGTCCAGATACTGCCCTATGCTAGAGGCCGAAGAAAATGAGACAGGGACAGAGCTGGGGAGAATTCCCCTTAGGACTGTGTGCAAGAGCTGACCTAGCTGTGTGTCACTGAGACACGGGGTCTCCAGGGGTGTCCTTGAAAGGCACACTGGGATCCTGCCTCTTCCTCTCACTGTTTCCCAACCTCCATGAGACGGGCAGCTCTGCCCTGCCATGCCATGCCTGCCACAGGCCCAGAGCCATTGGATCACATGACTATCTACTAAACCCAAGACCTCAAACAAATCCTTTTTAATTTCATAAGCTATTTTGTCACAGTGATGGAAAGCGGACTGACACAGAAAATTGGACAAAAGGAGTGAAGAAGAACTAGAAACTGACTGGGAGAGATAGCTAGATGAGAGTTCTCACAGAGAGCCCCCAAAGCCTCCCTGCCCCACCCCTGGAGTTGGAGACGAGGAGCCACAGATGTGCAAATGAAAAACACAGCGGGTGTCTGCTGAGCCCTCAGCGCTCTCCCAGCAGGCAGAGGGCTGTGTCCCAGGCTCTCCTGGGCCTGCCGGGCAGGAGGGGATGATTTGCACAGGGCCAGAGGTGTCAGAGTGTGAAGCCTGTGGGTGATCTGCTTCTTGCTTGACAAATTCCAGGCAGAGGTGGGAATGAGTGTTGGCTGTGCAAGCACACTGCTCTCAGAACCAACTATCTACCTGGGTAGGGTCATCTTGTCCTCACTCACTGGTAAGGGACACCTGTAGAATGAGGAGTGGTGTCCCTAGGGGCTGCATGCAGTGAGGGGGAATGAGGCCAGTAGTGACAGTCCATTCTCACAGCAAAAAGGAGGCTGTGGGGAACCAGTGTCCTGTTCTCCTGACATACCACAAGCACAAGTTTACAAGTAACAGCCAGGTCTTGGGTTGAATCCTGACTCTGCCTTTGTTACCTAAGCTGTCTGTGCCCCCCTTTCTTCTGTAAAATGGGAGTAACAAGTAACCCAGGACCACCAAGCAGATGTGGTGACCGAGTGTTGGAGGTGTCTTCACACATCCTGCCAGCTCACCCATGCTGTCCTTGTCATTGTTACTGATCTAACCCAAATACTGGGCATGGCCAGGCCAGGGCAGGTGGTAACCAAGGCAAGGGGCAATGATTCAGTCTACAGACCACGGGAAACCAAAAACCATCAAGATGTCAGAAATGAATGTAAGTCAATCAGGAAACTGAGCAAGGTATAGCCAGAGGTGGGGGTGGGGTGGGGGGGGACAGGCTACTGTCACTAGGGTGACTTGAGAGAGGGTTCCAGTCCTGTGTGAGGAGAGACTAAACATTGGGGAGAAGAGCCTCACAGAGTCCCAGGAGAGGAAACTGCTCGAGGAGTGGGGTGGGGGGAAGACTAAGCAAAAGAAGAGAGAGTCAGAACCTGGTGGGGGCTGAGTCTCAGAGCCCAGGGTCAGTACTGGGTGAGCTGGAGTGCCCAGCATCCAAGCAGCAGGAACTATCTGACTCAGAACTAGCTTCTGGAAGGTGGCTGCCCTGTGGCACGGTGAATCACACCCTCTTAACCAGGAAGTATGTGTTTAATGTGGGTAGACGAAGGTACAGAGCTGTTGCAGGGTGGCTAACTGCAGAGGGGAGCCATGCCAGCAGCCCCTGTGGAGGCTAACACCCCATGCCCAGCCCCTGTGCTCTCTGAGTCGTCTTTCTACAGAGGCTAAATGGAAAACCCAGGCCATCTAGGGGGTGTTGGGATGAAGCCATGCCCCAACCCCACTCCCTATCCACCAGGCCACCAGCAGGTATCTGGGGCACCCCTGGCATCAGCCGTGACTGTAGAGCTGTTCTGCTCCAGGCCCAACCCCAATGGAAAAGAGGGATCCTCTCAAGCCCAAAGATGTACCAGGGAAAACAATCTGCTGGCCTTCAGGATCATTTCCACATATCCCGAGGACACCGGTATTTCTCACCAAAGCTGACTGCAGCTTGATGTACCATCACCTCCCCCTTGTAATTCACACAGATCCCTTGCAGAGAGATCCTGGATTTATTGTTGCTTTCCTACTTCTTGTGACCTTGAATTTGCCTCAGAAGCCACCCTGTGAGGGCCTGTTGAGACATGCCCTATGTGTCCTTCCTGCTACCTCCCCCTCTGGATAGAAGAGATGTCCCTCCACAAAGCCAGTAACTCTCATGGTACCCCTTTCTCTATTGCCAACAGGGCCAGAGCTCCGTGGAAACTTCACAGGGTATAGCAGAAAGAACTACATGCAGGCAGGGTCTGGTGTGAAATAACTTCCCGGTGAGTTTTTCTCTGTTGAACCAGCCTCATGTTCACCTTTGTGACATTTTGGGGGGGCTCTTGACTGCTCCTGGTGAGAGCTCTCAG
The DNA here is from genome assembly GCF_003668045.3 of Cricetulus griseus. NCBI lineage: Eukaryota > Metazoa > Chordata > Mammalia > Rodentia > Cricetidae > Cricetulus > Cricetulus griseus. The sequence continues at coordinate 19,899,619 of NC_048596.1, read as the reverse complement.
CTCCCCACATTCTGCTGGAACCGGTGCCTCTCCCCTGGCTCCTTCAGAACCTGTGCCTTCCCCTCTCTTAACAGGTGGGAGAATGCAGGGCAGAAGGACTCACAGGAGAGCCTAGGCACAGAGCCAACTGCACCCCAGCACTCAGGTCCAGCACTCAGGCCAAGGCCCACAGCCGGACACTCCTTGAATTCTCCAGGCTGCAAGCCATCACATGCTGCAGGAGAGCAGACCAGGGCAGAGCAAGCTCCTGTCCTGAAGGACACTGGGAACTATTGCTCTGGCTTCTGACATTCACTTCAGGTCTGTGCATCACCCAGGCCACCCAGAAGGAACAAGAAAGCCCAACAACCACACAATAGTCCCTGTGATGCAAGGTTTTCTTCCCTGCTTGTTGGAGAACATAGGCATCTCTGCGTGGGTCACTCCTGACAATGTCCAACAGCTCTTAGAGGCCCAAGGTCTGGTTACTGAGGTCCGTGCACCCCTAAAGCTGTGTGCACAGACCTCATGTGCATGGAACCCTTGACTCTTGAAAGAACCTGTGGTTTCACAAAGCAGATACACCCCGCTTTGAGTTCTCATCTCTACACATCCTGTGAAAGAAATGCCCTACTTGGGTGGACACACCTCTCTCCAAGCCTTCAACAGAGGAGCAGTGGATACAGCTCAGGCCCAAGGACTGGATATGGGAGAGTAGCAGCTTATAAGTCCATCTCTAGGACACGATACCAAGCACCCGAAGGCTCAGGTACCCCGAGAGTGTGTGAGGGGCTTGGGCAACGAACTGTTCACTATATGGGTGCATTTCTACAGCAAAATCCAAGAGTCTCACTCAGACAAGGATACTTTCCCCGTAGAAGGGCACTCCCAGAGTAGAACATTAGAAGACTGGGGACAGCCTGGTAGATAGTAGATGCTGAATAAATATTTATTGACTGAATAAGAGTTGTTTAGAAAGAAACAGGTCACTGGCTGATGATCCCTGTAAAAACCATGCCTACAAGACCCCTTCCAAAACAATAATGCCTTCTCTGTGTGCCTGGTTCTGTGCTGAGCGCGCTCCATGCCTCCACCCCTCCACTCACCACAACTGCCCCACTGTTAGCTCCATCTCACACATGAAGTAATCAGGTCTCAAAGAGGTTGAGTGGCTGGCTTATTACCACACAGATAAAGAGTCCAGTTTGCCACATGAACCAGGTCTGTTCTATTCCCATCTTAACCAGCATACCTAATCCTGCCCTCCTGGGATTTCTGAGAGGGGTGCCAGAGGGAGGAGCTAAAACAAAGAGAAGAACCTTGGGAATGGCTGAGCAAGTCGTGTGGCACACACTGAGCTGGGCCCGTGGTCAGGGGACCCAGGAAGGCAAGGAGGAGAGGAAGAGAGAGGCTGTATGTGGCAGAGGACATTAGTTGTCTCCACCAAAGTCCATCCTCTTCTTTTTCCTTCCTCTGAGAACTGAGGTTTCATTTGGCCAGCAACATGCCAGAGAAGGTAGCATTTCCCGCTTCCCTGGTGTCTAGCAAAAGCTGCTGAGTGTAAGTTTCCAGAAAAACCTCTGTAAAGGGCTGATTCCATTGGAAGAGGGGACCTGCCTTCCTCTTTTTTCCTTCTTTTCCTGCCTGGAGCCCATGGGAGATGGATGGAGCTCCAGCAGCCACTGTGAATCACAGAGGATAAAAGGATACAGGATAAAATGGGATAGCATTGGAGCAAAGGACCGAGGATGCTGGCCCCTGACTCTTGACTGACCGGAGCTACCAAACTTCAGTATGAGAAGCAAACTCCCATATCTTAATTGAAGCCAGCTTTTAAAAATGTTTTGTTGCTACTGTTGCTATATAGAATCAAACACAAACCAGGCGGCCTAGAAATGAGCTTTCAGAACCACAATAGGATCCACACGGTGCAGCAGGACATCCACAGGGACATCTTGTCAGGCAGGGGTGAGCCTACAGCTTTGACCTCCAGAGGCTGTGGCAGAGATGCAAAGCCAGGAAGCTCTCTCACAGGCTAGGTGGCAGGAGATGGGAGGTCAGACAGAACATGTTAAAATTGACCAAACCCAGAGAAGATGGTGATTGCAAAGTGGGGATTTACAGAAGTGACAAAAGCCACCAGGGTATGGGCCAGTTTATGCTGGCTGTCCTTTTCTCACAGAAAAGCTGCACTGGCCAGAAGGCATGTGTCATCTATCCAGAAAAACATGGAGACCCCAAAAGCATGCTGCCTTGTGAGTGGACTCAAGTGTCACATTCTGGGAATACTGTTGGAGCCAGCACCTCCAGGACCACTCCCAGGTTACATGGGACTTGAGAGAGTCAGAGAAAGGTAGCCTTCTTCAGTATGCAAAATCCACACCCTTGGTGAGAGTGGTATCCCCGGGAGGGGACCCTTTCAGGTAGTTTACAGCCTCTATAACTATACATGGGGCCCTGCATTGCACAGAACGCCTGAACTGAACATACGGCTCCCAAACTAGCTTTATGCCATGTTCCTGAGGACAACGCAGCCTCAGGAGATGATGATTCGAGGCTGTGTGCCATGGCTAAGGCAGGGGGATTTCCACTCTAGCAGAGCAGGCAATACAAAGTCTTTTTTTCCTGTTCATATGTCATTAACAGAGAAGCTACAGCTGTGGGCCCCAGACAATAACACCTGTGCCAAAGATGACCTGGTGTGACGAGCCTAGCATTGCACCCAGGAAAGACGGCTGTGACAAATGTGTGAGGCACGAATATCTTTGGGTTTCGTTGTAATAATTAATGAACCTACTTTGTGTTGTTTCATTGTTTATTTCTTCTCCTTAGACAGAAGGAAAGCCTTTTCAATTGATGGAATTGTTTCAAATACATAACTGTAAATGAACTTATCTTATTCGATACACTATTCCGGTTATAATTTCCTGCCCTGTCCCTGTGCTACTACTGTAAGAAAAAAGGGAGGGAGGATCAGGCTCACTTTGCAGAGTGTTTGCCTAGCGTGTGTGACGCATTGAGTTTAATTTTTAGCACCTCATCAGCCAGGCATTGTGGCACACACCTAAATTCCCAGCACTCGGGAGGTGGAGGCAAGGGACCAGAAATTCAAGGTTATCCTCAGCCAGCTAGTGTGAGTTTAAAGCCAGTCGGCACCACAGAACCTGCCGAAGAGTGACAGGAACGAAGAGAGAGAGAAGGCTAGCTCAGTGTGCCCTTGCTTTGCAGCCACAGATCCTCCCTCACAACACTGTCACCTGCTCATTGGTCCATGCCCTGCTCCATTTCACTTCTTCAGGCACCAACTCTGAGATGGTGTGTCCTGAGGTAAACAGCGTCCCCAGTCCTACCCACCCACCGACTATCACGCTGCTTCACTCCAGCTGCAGTGGTCAGTATAATACACACACAGCACACAAATCCATCACACACGAGCGAGCATGCCCGCATACACACCACCCAGAGCTGCCAGCCCCCGCGCTGTTCTCTCAGCCTTGCTGGCCCTCTCTAATGTGGGGCTCCCTTAGAATCTCGGGCCAGCAGATAAGCATCCCGCCTGACAACGGATCAAGACCCAGCCAGCTGCCCCCTCCTGTTCTTTCCTTTTCAAACAAAACTCACAGGAAAGCCGAGAAAAGAATGGGAGTACTTCCTTCCCACCCCTTACCTCTCGCCACACTTGGGACCCGTCAGACTCATGTTTCTGTCATGCCTCTACCCCACCACAGCCGGGTCCCCAATGTCCCCCAGCTCTCCCTGGCCCTCCTGCTGTCTAAGCTCACCTCGTGTGGCCAGCTTTGCTGCTTATTTTCCACAGCTCTGACTGAACTGGGATCCTGCTGACATTCACACTCCCTCATCATCAGCTTGAAGCTTCCAGCAGCCACGCTGAAAGGGCTCTGGGAGAGCAGAGCAGGAGAAGACAGGAACATCAACACTGAGGCTCTTACCTCTAGAGATGCCCCACTGAGCATGTCCTCAGCTTGACACACCCAGAAGATGGACATCTTTCTCCCACAAGCCCCGGGCCTCAGCTGGTAACTGCCTCTCAAGACCACAGCTTCTCTCGCAAGAACCAGGCACATGGTGTTGGTTCAGAAAAGCACAGATGTGAACAGAGCCAGAGGAGCAGAAGAATCCGATCCCATTTATTTTGGCACACAACACGAGCTACCAATCAGCCCCTTTATCTTCATTTGGATAAATTCAAAGCACACACACATTCATCAGCTAAACTTGCAGCCTTCTTGCTCCTCATTGGGACCAGCCCCACCCAAGGGATGCTGGCGGGGGGCAGTCAGCAAATGCAACCACATTCCCCTCCACCCCAGTGGAGCTGCAGAGGAGTTCCCACAGAGACTGCCAGGCCCAGGATAGCCTCTCCCCTACAGGACCAGTATGTTCTACACTCACTCAGGCATCAAAGGCCATGACGGTCATGACCATGGCCCGTCCTTCATAACCCTGCATCTCTGGGCCTGAGGAAGAGCAGCCTGGACACTGTGTTGTTTCCATAGAAATTCCTAGTGGTGTTTCATGTCTTCCCAATAAGGCCAGAGGTCATGGGAATACATCTGGCACATTTTGAAACTCCAGTTGCAAAGGCCTTGGACACCACTAAATAATTCACTTCTCGGTCACACGGGCAATGATTAGCTCAGAGAAAGCCCCGCCAACTCGACAAACAGCAGGGTCAATTCATTAAGCAGGGGCAGTTAACGGTGAGGAAAATCCTCCTTGAAGGGGACATTTGCTTTCAGAAGCTCAGAAAGGTCACCCACTATTTGGATTTCTTTTCTCTTTGCTTGTCAAAATGGCTTGCGTTCCTTAAACAGCCATGAACATAGAAACAAAGGCCCCAAAACAAAACAACACAACACATCTTGTCCATCTCAAGGAGACCCCTCCAGGAAGTCTGCTAGATCCACCCAACCCTGACCACTCATATACTTGCTGGCACCCTGCTCTAAATCCACTGTACTCTAGGGTTGCCAGGACACACTGCAGGGCAGCCATGGGGCCTTTTCCTTCTCATTCATTCCCTATAATGAGAGGTGAATCTGGTTTGCTCAGTGCAGCGCCCACCACTTCTACACACAGAGCCTGCTGACCTAGTCAGGGTGATTCTACATTCCTGCTTCAATCACACTGGGAAATTTTCATTCGCATCTGCAAATTCTCATCACTCATTCAACAGCCAAATGTGGAGCCCAACAGCTGGACACCACAGCTGGAACAGCCAGCCTTAGAACCTTCCACAACCGCCCGGGAGTATGTGGGACACAAACCCGCACAGGCTCAGTCTTGTGCACAGTGGAGATCCCAGCCCAGTCCTGGGGACACAGACAGAGCAGATCCCAATGGCTGTGTGTTCCAGAACTCTCTACATACACTGCTTTATCATGTCTCCCCTTCACAAGAGCCCTGGAGAGAACAGAGGAGGAACCTAGGCCCAAGAGGTCCCCATCACTGGAGACTGTTGTGAATAGGACAGGTCCCCACCACCTGACCCTGCTGGCTATGGGAAACAGAAAAAAAATCTGCAGCAAGGCTAGAGAGAGCCAGAGCCTCCAGAAGCCAGAGATGGTGCTGGGGAGGCAAGGCTGCAGCGAGGCAGAAGCCACCTTGGTTGAGGCAGTGGTGACAGCCTGCCACCCACATGGTATTTACAGAGAGCAAGCAGAAACACACTAGGCACCTGGCAAAGGGGCTTTTGGGGCCAGTTAGAGCCAGTGTGATCTAAAGCAACTGCCATAGTCCACTGAATACTTTTCTAAGCCAAGGTCTCCTTGATAAAAGTGTCATCTTAGGAAAATGACACTTGTGCACTCAGGATGGGGCTTCCAGCTTAGAGAGTGGCAGGGCTCCTAACTTCCCCAAATGGAAGCACTTTCAGGAGGACTTATCCAAGGGACACCTGGCAGGAGCTCTGGATCCTGCCTAGGGCGACCTTAATAAAATACCTCCTTGTTTGCTGAGCAGTGACATTGGGGCAATGCTAACTTCCAAGCAAGGGGTCTCCAAGGACCGATCTGAGCTGTGCAAGTGCTCCATTCCTGGCTCTCTGTACCCCCTGGCCACCATTAGATGTCATTACTACTGTGATCATAAACAGAGAGGCTGCGGTGGCCACTTTGTCCTGGCAAGTGTTGAATATAGGAGTCACTGTGACTTCCCCTCCCTGGGCCTTGGGACTGGGAGTCAGAGGCCAGGGGAGGAGCCAGGACTGTGGTCATGGTCCATTTCCAGGAGGAGAGGCTGCTGTGAAGAGCAAGGGCAGGGAGGGGGGGATGCTGAGACCTCAAGCAGGGTCTCAAGGCCAGTGGAGTAGAGGAGCTTGCAGTCATAGCCCTTGCAAAGCCACCCTACTGGACCCATTGGAACAGCATGGCCTAGAACAGTTGAACTCAACTGACTTCTGCATCCTGGGAATTTACAAAAACCAAAATCACAAAACAGAGCATTGCTTTTTGGGGTGGAGGCCAGGAGAAGTTACTAGAGATGTCCTATTTCTGGCAGGATGTCTGGCTGTCTGTATGTCTGTCTTTGGCTGCTGCAGATATCTTTTCCCATCCCTGCCTGAGGTCCATGCCTGGCCTGCTTTCTCTTCATACACACATGCATGAGGGGTACAGGGTGGGGAGGAACCCTGCATGGTTATGCAAGGATAGCTCTCTAAGAAGAGGGAGGCTCAGGCAACCTCTTGCCTAGGGGAAGCAGGAGGCCCAGCAGGGCTCTGCAGTGCCTGCTGGCTGAGAAGTAGAATTTATACATGAAAATCAGGAGAAGCCAGCCCCGGGCACCACAGCCACAACTCTGACAGACTGACAGCTAATTAGAAAGCTCTGCTTGAGCCTCACATTGAAAGCCATTTAATAATTAAATGTCTTATCTGTATTTAAAACCCTCTGACAATGTATATTTAGAGTGTGGCCAGAGAACCAATTTTCTCACTTCCATCACCCTAAAAGACACAATATTTGAATCCAGGCATCTCCCTACATTGACAGTAAGTGACATTGTGTCGTGCAATTTGAACTGGGAAGTGTTCCAGCATCAGGGGACTCTTCCTAGCTCTCCGATTGAGGCAGCTCAGAGACCCCCCCCCCCAACTCAAAGACATGCTTGACACAATGTGTCCCTTTCACAAGTCACTGACTGGGATGAGCAACCAGGGAGCCAGTGGAGTCCCAACCAGAAAGTGGGGTTCAGGGGACAGTTCTCCTGGGTGCAGCTGATATGGGTGTTGTCTGCAAAGTAAATGGATGGTATGTTTATTCAGTCATTAAACTAATAGCAATAAAACGATACAAGCAATAATAAAAGCTAGGCTGCTTTTCACTACTGCTATGTGTTGGCATAGAATGTCAGCCATTAAAAGATTGGTCCTGTTAAGGAGGGTCCTGCCATGGTGTCATCTCTGTGCATTGCCTTCCAGGCTTCAGGTAACCCCCAGTGTACATGGCCTGGAAGACCTGAGGGTCTATGGCCTGCTAGAGAGGAAAGACTGGCTCAGCAGGGGCTGGAGGAGGCTTGTGTGTATGTAAAGAATGGGGCAGTGCCATCTATTAGTGCCAGGCACACATGTGCCTACCAGTGGGAGCAGAGCACAAGAGAAGGGTGTCTCTGTGTACCCTACATGGGGCTGTACCTGCTCCCACTGGCTACAGTGTCCCCATCAGTAAAGCTGGGCAGAGCTCCAGGAGAGGGGCAGGCAGGGAAATGTCTACAAGATTCAGCTTCTCAGGCCCTAGGGTCCTTCAGAGGTGCTTGTCTTCTAGGACAGTGCAGGACATTTCTCCCTGGAGCCCAAGCCACCTTCTGGGCAGCCAAAGGCTGCTTCATCTCCCTTTCTAGACACGAAACTCCTCTTCTTTCTCTTGCCACCCAGAGGAGTTGCCAGCACCTCAGAAATGAGAAACGTATTCCAAGGAAATAAGGCCCAGAAGGGAATTTAACTATGGCTTTGCACACCTTTCTCTCTTAGAAAATGCACTGAACTCAGAGTGGTCAAATGGCTGTCCCGGTCTCAAGCAGCTCATGAGCCAGTGTTCTTTCCACGCCCTACCATCCACACCCCCAGAAATGGTATGGTGCCTGGGGCACCACAGCTGGAAAGTTGGGGCTTCAGCTCCTGCCCCTGCCTCAGGAGCCACCACACTCTGTACCACACTATCCTCAGATTCCAACAGGACTGATGGCTGGGCTGACAGTGAGCGGTGATGTCATCGTCTGAGTTCCAGGAAGCACCAGCCTTGCTTAGTTAAGATGATGTCGGGGCTGGGAACACACTGCTGCAAGGGACTCCTGACAAGATCCTGTGCTCAAGAACCTCCCATGCCCCTCTGCTCGACTGCTGTCACTCCAGTATCTGAGTTTGCTGGACAGCAGAGCCTGGGGCCCTGGGCCTGCAGGACAAGTATCCCAGGGGACACACTGTGCAGGGAAATTTTAGAGCATTCTGGAGGCAGCTAAAGGGTGACCTTGGAGGCAAGCTGACCCAGACAAGTAAGTGTATATGTCACTGACACACATGCATGATTACACATACCCATACACATATTCAAATGTATGTGCTCACTGATATGTGTGCTAATGTACACGCACACAAAGGTGTGAATGGACATGTTCACATAGATGTGAATATGCTCACTCACACACCCATATGTGTACAGGCTTACTCACATCATGTGAATATACAGGCTCACTCACACACCCATGTGAATGTACAGGCCTCATCCACACACTTGTGGGAATACGCATGCTAGCTTACACACAGTAAAAAAAAAAAAAAAATCTATGCTCATATACACATGTAAAGATACATGCGCTTACACACATATACAAATGTACATATTCACACGTGAATGTGCATTCTCACTCAGATGTGAGATGCCTCTACCTGCTGAGGTATCCCAGACCCTTTGGTCTTGGGTTCAAACTCTTCTAAAGGAGCAAGGTACCAGCACTTCAGGGCCCGCTTCAGTTCAATTTCTTCCCAAACCCACACTTTGTCCTCTTCTTTGCTTTCACCTACACAGTTCCTCTGGTGCCTTCTAAAGTCCTATCCAATGTCACAGCCCATCTAGAGACCATCTCTCCATGAATGCCATCCTCGACACCTCAACTGTCAGCCAAGCACATGGAGCCACACGTGGCATCTCATCTTCTGCTCATGTTCAAGCTCTTGCCTGTGGAGAAACAGTTCCTGTTACATATAAAGGGGGCCTAGGGCTGAGATGAAACAGACTCCAGGGCCCTCTCTGCAAAGCCAGTGCTGGGGCAAACTCAGCTGTTCACAGGCTGTGGCATGATGAGAGCAGACGTGTAAATCACCTGTCTACAGAGAAAACACGGCTGAGTGCTTGCTCACTCCCACACAATTTCCTGGTGGATGAAGAAGAGACAAGATCGAACAGGGGTCAGAATCTTTCAGTTGACTGCCCAATCAGAGGCAGATAAATCACAGGGCAGGGAGCATCTGCAGAGGGTCTTGATTAAGAGTTCTGGGTGAACCAGACAAAGACACAGGAACCAAAGTTCCCACAGGCTCTTTGGAGGCTCTGTGCATGCTCTCTCTCTCTCTCTCTCTCTCTCTCTCTCTCTCTCTCTCTCTGTCTCTCTCTCTGTCTCTCTCTCTGTCTCTCTCTGTCTCTCAGATCATTTCACCAAATTGCCCCCAACACAGTCTGTGCCTAGTATCAGGACTCTAGCATCTGAAAAACTGGCCAGAGGGTTGAAGATCTAGAAGCTTTTGCAAAGAGCGGGACCAATTGGGTGAGCAGGGTAGAGAGCAGAAAGCCAGCACACAAAGCAGACCCACAGGGAAACAGGTGCCACTGTTGTCACTGCCCAAGGATACCCTGGGTTTGGTTTTTGTTTGGGGATCTCTCCTTACTGCTGTCTTGGCTAAGGGTAAGGATGCCTCTCCTTCCAAGGCCAGCCCATCATCTTCTTAATGAGCTAGTCTCAGCAGGGTGCAGGATTTCCCACTCACCCCCAAACTGATATGAAGGCGCAAAGCCTATAAGACAGAAGCTGTGTTCATTCTCGGGGACTCCAGCTGAGGCAATGTCAGCTACAGTTGCTGTGACCATCTGGAACATGAAGGGACAAAGACCAGAAAATTGACCAGTGCAAAGGAGACTGGGCAGGATGGAGACGAGACACAATGGATAGGTGAATGAATTATGAACAAACAGCATCATTATCTGGACCCTGAGCAGGCCTCTTCTGCAGCGGTGTTTATTGCTAGTTACAGAACAAATGTCCTTGCATTTGTTCTCAGCGGCCACTCAGTAAGCTGGGTTTCATTTTTCATTTCTCCATCTTTCAACCTGCTCAGGACATGGGAAGCATAGGAAACAGAGCTGCCAGCGTGCCCCCAGGCTGTGATGTATGTCCACTCTACCATCCAGACTCCTAGAAGAGCTCTAGGGTGCTTGCTTCTCCCTCTAATAACTGCCCCAGAGGGGAGCTGCAGGAAAAGTTCTACCCATGGGCTGATGGGGCATGAGGTTCTTTGGGATAGAAACGACAAGTCTTGAGGAATGTGTTTCAGAACTCAGAGCTGTGGCATCGAGAAATGACAGTGAGCAGGGTGATCCTGGGTAATCGTGCAGAGTGGATGCTAACCTAAATTTCTCACACAGCAGCAACGCTAAGGTACCCATTCTAATGGGAAAGTGTCCTGGGAGTCCTTAAGGTGTTTACCGAAGACACAGAATCAAAGCCTAGAAGGGCTTCAAATAGGGACCCGGTAAGGAAGATGTCCACTGCAGCCAGGCCGCCTGGAGCTGGTCTCTTGGCTATCCACCTCATTCTGTTGTTGAGGACAGATGAACCAGAGTGAAGAAAAGGCCTGCCTTTCCCAAGGTGGAGAAACACTTTCTCAGAGATGCTACTGTCAGTTCTCTGTCACCTCTGGTCCAACTGTACCATACAAAGTCGCATATCTGTCTGCTGGTTGCCCCTTGACATTGGAGCCCACTTGGGTGGGGCCACTTCCTGCTCTCAAAGACCCTACTCTCCAGGCCCGGGAGACCCGAAGACAACATAGGAAACAGTGAGAGAATGCACAGGACTTAGGTAGGAGTGTGTACCCACTCATCTGCTGCTATCTTTCAGTCGGCGGCAGCAAAGGGAGGCAGGAGTTGGCCTGGGATAGGGAGTGCCATCCCACAGCCAACATGCTCCCTAGACACTCACTTTCCCCCAAGGAAGAGGAAGAGGAAAAGCCTGAAGGTTTGCTAAAATGCTGACAGGGCCAGGGGCACTGCATGGAGACAGGTGGGGAGGAAGGAAGCAAGAAGCCAACCAAGGCAGCTGTGTGGGGCGGAGGGGGTGGGTTTCTGCTTCGGGCACTCATCCCAGCCCTTCTCCTTTTGACAGGAAAACCTCTCCTACCCCTGCTCTGCCCATCCACCTCCTGAGCCTTGCTGGACCTCCCTTCCCTCCCAAGGCTGTGACAGCAAAGTCCTCCCTGAAAGCATCCTCCTAGATGAGGACAAGCAAGGGAACCCTGATGTGGTGGCACACGGCTTTAATCCCAGCAGGCAGGAGACAGAGGCAGGCGGATCTCTATCTACATAAGTACCAGGTAAGCCAGGCTTCCAGACCCTGTCTCCAAAGCAACAACAAAAATAAAACAACAAAAGCAAGGGAAGTGAGGCTCAGAGGGCAGAGCTGCCCATCCTGCCTGCCCGGGCTGCCATCCTCGCTTTGCCCACCTCCTTCAACGCTCTAACCAACCTTTCTATTTCTTCACATCTCTCTTTCCTCATCCCTCATCTGTAAAATGGGAGAACAACAGAACTAAGGTTTAACGAAAGAGCTCATCTGGCCAGCTTCCAGCTACTGTAACAAACCTGAGTTTTCATAGTTATGTTTTGTTGTTTTTCAGACAGGGTTTCACTGCATAACCCTGGCTAGCTGGGAATTGTCCATGTAGTCCACGAATATGCTGAGATTAAAGGCTTGTGCCACCACACCCCGCCAGTTTTCATGGTTTTGTTTTGGGGGTTTTCACTGTTGTTTGCTTGTTTTTTTATTTTTTATTTTTCGAGACAGGGTTTCTCTGTGCAACAGCTCTGGTTGATCTGGTACTCGATATTCTGTAGACCAAGCTGGCCTCGAACTCAGAGATGTGCCTGCCTCTGCCTTCAGAACGCTGAGATTAAAGGCATGTGCTATCTTGAAAGGTATGGAGCGGCCTTCGGGGTTCCAGGGATGTGCAGGCCAAGCTCAGAGGTCCTGGATTCAATTCAACCAAGTGTAGAGACCAAGACTAAGTTTCTCTCCCTGCCTAGGCCTCAGCATCTAAAAACTGGAGTTAAAAGTGTTGACATCATAGGTATACTTCAAGAAATGGGGTGGAGGTGTGATCTTCAAAGAGCCAACACACAGTAGGTCTGCAGAAGTCTGCTGAACCATCTCAGGGCACAGAGGATGGCTTTGCTGCCAGTAACAGACAGTGAACTTTGAAGCCACTGTAGCCCTGGCTGCTCCCTGAGGGTAGACAGAAGAAAGCAGGGCAGAGGGCAGAAGTGGCCCCTCCCACCTGGCTCAACAGAAGGAGCTTCTAGAAACATCCCTGAAGGAAACCTTCCAGGGAGGGCTGCGCAGCCCCCGTGTTCTCTGCTCTACTGCGACTCCCACTCTCACTCTGTCCTGCTCACCCTGTCGAGCAGAGAGAAAGTGATGAAAGGATGGCGCTAGGAAATTAACATTTCAAAGTAAATATTGGATGCCTGCAGCCCTGTGCTTCCAGGCTGGCGTGTGTGTGCAGCCCGCACAGAGGAGGGTGGAGAGTGTAGATCAGCATGTTCCACCCTGAGGCTTTTGTGCCTGATCAATCAACTCTTAGTTCCCTTCTGCCACACGTTAAAGAGAAACATCGCTGACAAGCCCCTCTGTTTCCCCAGTCTGGCTTCTTGGTATTAGCCAAGCCAGAAGCAAGCACTGTTTTGTGCTCCTTGCTTTACAGGCATCAAGGAGACCTTAAACTCCCTCCAGTCTGAATAAAGAGAATAAAGCAGTGCTGTCTACACACCTGCCCCACCCAAGCAGGACTTAGGATGGACTGTCACCTCCGAGACATCTCAATAGAGCATGGAAAAGTACATATGGAGTGTATGGAGTGTTCATTGCCTCACTGTGCCTATAACCTGCCCATATTCTCATCTAGTCCCTCTGCCAGATGCCACGGAGTTAGATTTTACTTTTAAAATATTCATATTTGTTGGCTCCCTTCTGCCTGTCAGGAATCACTCCTGAGTGGGTATGCACAGAGAACTCCATAGCCAGTGGTCACCCAGACAGGCCAGCCTGGCACAGGTGCTTAGTGGAAACAGGGGCCATGACAAATACTCTGCTGAGCCCCAACACCCTGGGAAAGTATCTGCTAAGTGGTTTAGCTATAAAACTTTAGATTCCTCAAGAAAGAAAAGATAATAGAGTATTTTCTCCAAAATTGCCAAATACGGATTGACTGGGCATTGTTGGACCCGATAATTGTTCTTATTGTATATAGTTTTACTGTTATTTGCTTACACTGTGAAGATGTGCCTTTGCCAAGGCACCTTCTGATTGGTTTAATAAAGAACTGAATGGCCAATAGCTAGGCAGGAAGAGGTTAAGCAGGACTTCCGGGGACAGAGAGGACTCTAGGAAGAAGAAAGGAGACACACTAGGAGACACAGGACAAGCAGGATGTGCAGGAAGAGAGGTAACAGCCATGGGTCACGTGGCAGGACATAGATGAATATAAATGGGTTAGTTTAAGTTTTAAGAGCTAGTTAGAAACAATGCTGAGCTTTCATAATTAATAAGAAGTCTCAGTGTCATTATTTGAGAGCTGGTGGGACAGAGAAAGACTTGTTACAACCAACCACTGCAGAAAACCTGCCATGGTGCCATCTGACCCCAAGCCTTGAAGAGCATGGTGGGACTCTTTAGAGACAGGCTTTGTGCTGTTTACTTATAACATGCTAGAAGAATCTACCTGTGGGGACCCAGTTTTCCAAGTGGAAGAAAATATTGTAGTAAAGGAATATTGTGTTGATTTAAGTATAATTGACTCCCATAAGTTCACAGGGAGTGGCACTGTTAGGAGGTGTGGCCTTGGTAGAGTAGGTGTGGCCTTGTTGGAGGAAGCGTGTCACACACAGTGTATGGGCTTTGGGGTTTCAGAAGCTCAAGCCAGGCCCAGTGTCATTCTCTCTTCTCACAGTCTGCCAACCCAGATGTGAACTCCCAGCTACCTCTTCAGCACCATGTCTGCCTGCATGATGCCACGCTTGCCAAGCTATGATGATAACGGACCAAACTGTAAGCCAACATCAATTAAACATTTTCCTTGATGAGTTGCCACAGTCATTGTATCTCTTCACAGTAATAGAAACCATAAGACAGATAGGCTGTTACAAGAAAACAACAACAACAACAAAATAATGTTGAATTTCAAAAAGAAAAAAGAAATAGAGCTACAAAGAAATGTGCCCACTTTGGTTCCTTTTATTATAAAATTTGGGAATAAGCCTGCCTGAACCAAGCCTATTTGAATTCAGTCTCAGAAGAGACCCTTCACACATATTCACAGGATAAATAAGCTAAAATGTAAGGAAAAGTTTTAAAGAGAAAAAGACTACTTTTTCTATTCTATTTTTTATATTTGTATATGTGATAACATTACAGAGATGAAAGTTTTGTAGTCCCCAGCCTTCACAGTCTCTCACTGCTGAGGCTGGGCATAGGCAGAAGGACACTGGCTCTTTCCACAGAATCATAACACATTTGGCGGCGGGTTCACAACTACTCACGTTACTATTATCCTTTTCCATTAACATATGCCTCAAGACACATTATAAAATATCTTATCTTGGGTCTGGGAATGTAGCTCACTAGTCAAGTGCTTGCCTAGCACAAGCAAGGCCCTGGGATCAACCACCTGCATCACCAAAAAAGAAAAAAAAAATCAAAACTATTTTCAAGAAGGTTGATCATAATATTGCAAAGGACATTTGAAGGCAGAAAGGGGCTGGCACTCTGGGAACTGCTGAAGCCAAGTGGCTCTGCCAGCTGAGAGTCTGGGTTATTGAAAACCAGAGACAAATGAGCAACAATAATAGAGGCATTGCCGAGTGCCCATCATGCCGTTGGCACACACCAGCTCTCTACACAGACAACTCTAAACCTCACAACTACTGTGTAAGATGAGTGTCATTATGGCCATGGAAACAACTCTGGGTTTGGGGGACATGATAAGGCCAGGGTCACCAAGCTGATCCCACTGAGGATGGGAAATCAATCACACCCCGTCTGTCCACGCATGCAAAGCAGCTAAGCAGTCTCTCAAATATTTATAGACATAAATGGTGAATGAACCAAAGCGCAATTCAATCCAACACATATTTATAAATATTTATAACCAAATGTTTGGCTTTGATAAAGCCCATTCTCTGAAGTGCTTGGCATCAGACAAACGGGGCCTTTTCTGCCAGAACAGGCTGTGGCTCACCTGGGAATGCTCGCTCATTTCCCTTTACACACACTTTTTTCTGTGAATACATCCGGACCCAGGTGGCCCGCCACCCCGGTACCCACCAGTATCAATTTAACATGCTGTGAGATGAGAGTGGGCTGCCTGGGAACCACAGGATGCTGCTTGTGAGGGAATCTGCCTCTCCACAGCCTCAGGTCCGCAGAGGCTCCCCCGTGCCCTCAAAATGGAAGGCACGGCCTCAAGTAGAGTGACTCTAAAGCTTACTCTTCCTCATTGCTCACAGCCCACCTGGGCAAGTTCTCCAGGACACCCTGGTCCTGCCCACCACCCAACCTCTGCATCTGCTGGTCCATCCTTCCCCTCCACTTTTCTTCTGCCATAGAGAGTGCTGCTGGGCTTTCAGGGACCCTGTGAGGATGCCTCCTTCCATAGAAAACCTCATTGTCACCAGAAACCATCCTTGCCCCTCAGTGCTCACCTCTTGAGTCCAGCTCCCACCATCCTCCTACAAGCCCTGTTTCTGCACTCACAGGCAGCAAGCTGAGAGCGGGGATTCAGAGCTTGCAACATACAAATGTACATATCCGCTGAGCCTCATGATCCAGGGCCACATCAAACAATGGGCTAAACAGAGAAACTACACATAATGCAGACCCAGGGCCAGTACTGTCTCAGGGTACTATCTGGTTCCAGCCTCCTGAGCACACCAGGGGCCATTGCTGTCCCCATTTCACAGGTGAAGAAAATGGGTTTTAGAAAGGTCCGATTCACACAGCCAGGACCCATACTCTTGGATTTCAAGGCTTATCATGGGCTACTAATTGTTTGTTTGGAGACAGGACTTCATGTAGACCCGCTGGCCTCAAATTCATTATGTAACAGAAAATGACCGTGAATTTGGGAGCCTCCTGCCTCCATCTTCCAGGTGCTGGAATTTCAGGCAACCTGACCACATTCTAGTTTTTGCAGTGTCAAAGGCAAGCTCATGACTTCGTGGATGTTAGTCGAGCACTCTGTAAGCTGAGTTCATCCTCAGCTCCACCTCCTACTAATTTTGGAGTCAACAACTGAGTGACATCAGAAGTGACAGCAGACCCAAAGAGCATCTTAGGGAGGCACACTTTCAGTCACTTCTGTCCATGATTGTTCTTGATCATCTAAAAGTATGCACTGATGACACCTTGAATTGTCTAGAGCCCCAGGAAACGTCCAAGTTCTCAGTCCCAATGGACTGAACTCTTCTGAACTTTTCCCTTTAGGACTTAGGTTTTATGCTATGATGGCCCCAAAGGTGGCCCAAGACTCTCTTCTAGTACAGAGGGAAAACCCACAGGACATGAGAAGGGTTTCATTAGACCCCAGGCAGGGCAAAGAGAGGGGGATACCCTCAACCCACATCAAACTGCCTAAAGCTACGCCTGCCTCTCCCAGGCACCAGGTGCCAGGAACCAGGCAGGTAGTGGGGATGATGGATGCTGCAAAGGAGGTACCTCTTGGGTTTCTGGAAACTTCACAAAGTGACCATCCATGATGACCATGTTACATGCCAGGGACCAAAGGGACAAGTAACAAGAAGAGTTTCTAATCCTCAGGGTCAACATGAAGTACTCAGGAGACCCTCAGAATGGTCAGGGAAGCCAGCAGGGCCGTGGGACACTAGACAGCTGGAGAATCACTCCTGCATACACTCAGATCTTCCGCTGAGATCAGAACATACAGGACTAGAGTGAAGGCCACAATTCCTGTGCCTCTGTGTCCCTGTGTCCCCTAGTCTTGCCTCAGTTCAGGCAAGGGTCCTGAGTTCCAGAGAGACTTAGTGTCCCAGAATCCTCGAACCAAAACACATTTTAAAAAATCTGAGCCATTTTCAGCTATGGGATCATAGGCAAATTGTTGGCCAATCTGAACCTAAGTTTTCTACTCTACCAATTAGAGTTAGTGGTCTGGTGTGGTGGCAAAAACCGGTGACCTCAGTGCTTGAGGCTGAGACAGGAGAATGGTGACTTCTTTGCCAGCCTGAGATACATAGTAAGACTTTGTCTCAAATGAATGAATTAATTAGTCAATCAATAGTGCAACTCCTTGGTAACAGGAAGTATCTGACACATAGCAACTTACACTGTCCCTTTGGTTCTGGCTACATGCAAGATTCTTGACTGCCTGAGGACAGATATCACATCTGCTTGTTATCAGAGCCTAGTCACAGAGGTGTTCAGCAAGCCACAGAGGACTGAGGAACTGAGGGGCCAGCTGGCTAAGGAATAGCTGTCATCTCCACCCCAGGCTCTACCTAAGCCTCTTAGTGTTGCCGGGCCTGGGTCCCACTTAGCAGCTCTGAGAGTGGCCCTCAGGCTCCACTGCTGAAAGGGTCTCTCTGCCTCCTCTGAAGTATGCAGCCCTAGTGCCATGCACCATGTCCACATCCACCCTTCTAATGCCTGGATGCTTCCTCTGCTGAAGCCTGCCCCTCCCTGTTTCTTCAGAAGTCCTTACAGGTCTATGTGGGTTCTGGGGCTCCTGGGCTTGGCAAACATGCTTTACAAGTGGGTAATGTGGAATATCTGACTCCCTGCTGGCCCCCAGGGACCCCAGTCTTAGGCTTGGAAAACGCTTGGCATTCTTTCCCCTGGCAATCACGTCTCTGCATGTGCAAGGTCCGCTATCACTCAGGTCTTTGCTGAAGGGCCTTTCACTAAGCCTGTCATTGGCCACCTGGGTATACAGGATCCTCATCTAAAGTCCAGTCTCCACCTATGAACCTCCTCACCTCCTCATTGCTTCATGGGAAAATCAACCCTGCTCTCCCTTTCTGAGGTATCGAGGCCTAATCAGAAGCCTGGTCACATGCTAAGGTTTCCAGAAATGAAGAAACACTCCTCCTGCGAGGCCCAGGGACAAATGGCATAAAAGAGGTCTTCCCATAAAGCCTCGTCGGGTTGGGTACAGGATGAGTGGGACTAGTGGACAGGGCACAGATCTGGAGTTAACCCTGCATTAAAGCCGTGAGTGCCAGTTTCCCTGCCGTGTGTCCTTGGGTAAGTTGACCTGCCTCTCTGAGGTTTAATGTTAAAGAAGAATCAACACTTCAGTGGACTGCTGTGTGGTTACAATGAAATAAGGCATAAGGAGTCCTTAGCTGGTCTGGGTTAGGACCAGTACTGAATAACAGAATTCAGTTATGAAGAGGTGTAAGGATGCAGAAGAGAGAAGGAAGCATTAAGCCATTGCCTCTCTGCCCCTGCTTCCCGACCCTATCAGCCCAGCTCGTGAGAATACCTTCCCCACTTCTGGGAGGGATTCCAGGCCTCCTCCTCACGGTCTGGCCTGGGGCCATATGATAGATACAACCTTCCTCAGCTTTCCTAGACAAGAGGTGCCCACTGTCCGTGGTCCATCCGCCCCGCATCCTCACACCCCCAGCTGATAACCTGGTCTGCCTTCTGAACCTGATGGCCACGAGGCTCCTCCCTGATCTAGCTCTTTCTGTAGCAGGGGGTGTCAGGGTCTGGGCACCCTGCCCAATTAACACCCTAGAGGATGCCAGCAAGCAGCTGCCTCGGAAGCCAGGCTCCCTAGGGAGAGGGGCCCAGGTGTTCTTGCCTCCTCTTCTGGCAGACTGGGGGCAGGAGTGTTGAGGACCTGCCAAGGCCTGGCCGGTGTCCTGGGGCATCTGAGCCTCCTGGAGGGTGGAGAGACAGCCCACCCCTCCAGGCCCGCACACCATACAGACTAGAAAAGCCTGACTCATGCCTGGTCCCAGTTTAGAACCATCTGCAAGTTGCTGGTGGACTCTACCTTAAATGGTTGCTAGGTTGCAGGAGAGTGCGTGGCTTGGGACTTGGTCCCGGTAGGTAGCCAATAATGTCCTGGTTTTCTCTCTCTGCCTTCCACCCCTACACAAGTGGCTGGTCCTTTCTCTCTTGGAGAGAGAAAACAAAAGCAACAATTTGATGTCTGTGCTTCTGAGAGATGGGAACTTGGAGAGCGCTTGGTGGGAAGGAAAGCTAAAGACTCTGTGATATGGAGAAAGAAGCCCCCCCTGAGCAGGCAGAAAGCACAGGAAGCTGGGACACAGGAGTGAAGCCGGAGAACGGCCAAGAGTGACATCTATTAAAACTAACACAAGGAAAGAGGACATCTTGTCACCAATACCCAATTCACACCAAATTTCCAACTAAATATCCTCAATATACAATATATGTTTGCATCTAGCTGGTCTGATAAAGAAATTCATCCTCATTTTTTCAAAAGATGTGAGTATTCAATTAATAAACACATGGTGTAGATTCCCAGGTACAACCCCAGGCCTGTAACACTGCCCCCTGGTGACAACGTACCAACTAGAGGTCCAGGCACGACGGGGGCAGATCCTGGTTGATCTGTAAAGCTTTATGAGGCTTGACCTTCACATGAACACACAAAGATCACGCTTCAGCTTTGACCTTCACACAGAGGTCATGCTTCAGCTTTGACCTTCACACGGAGGTCATGCTTCAGTTGCAAGTAAACTTTCTTGAAACACCAGTGAACTATGGGAGACTTTCTGGGTAAGGAGGTACCGGGACAGCACATCCCTGCAAAATCTGATACTAGTTCTTTTTTTCCAGGAAGGGAGGGACCTAAAAGATCTCTGAGACCCTGGCCAGCTCTGATTTTCCAAAGCTCTAGGAAGTCATTTCATGGTACCTAAGTAAATTCCTGAGAATCCCTGGGAATCTTGTAAAATACAGGTTTCTGGTTCCATCCTTGGTCTAAATCAGAATGTCAATGGGTGCTGTGAGGCCACATTCAAGGACTTGAACTCTTGTGTCCTTGTGTCTGAGAAGGAATTTTCCAAGTCCATGTGTTTACAGTTCAGGATGCACTGATAACACACCTGTAGTTTTTTCAGTGCTCTGGGAGGTGAAGTCAGGAGGATGGAAAGCTCTAGGACCAGCTTAGGCCAGCACAGTGAGGTGCTGTTCCTCAGTTTTGAATAGAGAAGCTTTGAGGAATCTGGCTCTGTCATATACCCTATTATTTCCAGAAGGTTAAAGGGCAGCTACCCCAGAACCTCATGGTATAAGAAGAGTTTAGGCCCATTTTATCCAATAGAAAAACTGAGCGTGAGCCGGGAGTTGGTGGCGCACACCTTTAATCCCAGCACTCGAGAGGCAGAGGCAGGCAGATCTCTGTGAGTTCAAGGCCAGCCTGGTCTCCAGAGAGAATGCCAGGATAGGCTCCAAAGCTACACAGAGAAACCCTGTCTCGAAAAACCAGTAACGAAAAAGAAAAAGGAAAAAAGAAAAAGAAAAACTGAGCGAGGTGATATGGGAGACCCAAGGTCATCAGGAGGTAGGTTGAGTCCTTGACTTTGGAGTGCCTACCTGCTTCCCAGAGGAAGTAGAGCCTTCTTCACTCATTCCCTCCATCTCACATGCAGGGAGCTGGACTCTGTCTAAGCCTCAAAATCCAGAACCCTGGCACACCCTACTCTCAGCAGGTCAATGCCCTATGTCTCCCATGTCATGGTTACATTTTGAGACTGAAATTCCCTCCACAGTCTCATGTTTTGAACACTTGGGCCCCAGCTGGTGGCATTATTTGGGAGAGAAAACTCTAGGACTCTGGGCCATTTCGTTGAAGGCACCCTTACGTTGGCCTTTTGCTGAGATCCCACTGCCACTGCCCATTCTGCTTCCAGGCTGCTGGGAAGTGAGCAGCTTCTGCATATTCCTGTCCCCAAGTCATGGAGCCTGGGGGTCTTGGGCTGAAAGTGTGAAACCATGAAACAGAAGGGGTCTTTCTTCCTTTACATTCTTTCCCTTGGGTGTTTGCCACAGTAACTAAAAGCCTGGCTATCACAGCCACCTATCAGCCTGCTACTCTGGCACCAAATGCTCAACATGGGTTTCGATACTGGAATGAGACAGGTATAGTTATGACCAAAACCTGCCCTCAGTTCTTCTGCGCTGGAGAATACCTATGATGAAGGTAGGGCTTCGGCCTCCTGCCCTTGCTATTTCCATTAAAATTACAGAAACATATTTACAACACCTGGCTTGGGGAGAATGGAAACTAGGCCCTGGGCCTACTCTCTGTTTCACCCAAGCATGCATAACATGACTGAAAGCTAGGAGGTCTCACAGGCCCCACAATGTTCACTGGACCAGTTTAGGTAGACACTGTGCTTAGCCTACACCAGCTGTCCTGAAGGGCAGCCTTCTAGACTGGGCAGCGGGGATTCTCTCACTTAAGTCCAATGACCCTGCTCACCCTCTGGTATGGCCAAGGAGCTCCCTAAGCAGGCAAGACACCCTCTGTGTGTTTTCCTAGGCAGGTTTGGCCTCTCCTCTTTTTATGGCAAGGGAAGGACTCTGAGTTATCCTGCCAGCCTCACTGCTAGTCCTGTGTTCTTCAATTACAGTGACAAAATGGTTTGATGCGGGAACCAAGCTGACATCTGGGTCTCAGTTAGCAGCTGACATGGGGCTTGCTAATTAATCTGGAAGCGTGAGTTGACAATGGCTCCGATCCCGGCGCAGTCAGGGAGAAAGTGGCGGACGGCCGAGAACAGAAGGTGGTGCGTGGCGGGGCAGGAAAGAAGCCAAGGTCACCAGGAATGACCATGAGGGTCCAGGAGGGCAGGGCAGGACTAGGGAGATGGCTAGGCTTTTCCATCCTCTTGGCTTTGTCATTGAACCCCTAGAGGCCAGCAGGAGGTGGCCCAGCAGCAGCTGGGAGGGCCCAGCTGATACCAGCTATGTGTCCACAGCCAGTGAGGAAGACAAAGGGGCCACACACTTCAATACTTTATCCTAGTTAGTCCCTTCTTTCCTCAGGCCTGAGACCAGTGTGCAGCTCCACAACTTCCCGGGCCTTAGGATCCCTCCTCAAAATCATGAAAGTTTATCAAGGACAACACATATAGTCTCAAAGTGATGCGTATGTATTTTAAAGGGCTTATTCTTTCAATCAGCATTTATTAGGCAGCCAGCTCTTAATTAATCCCCTACAGCAGTGTTTCCCAACCTTCCTAATGCTGCCACCCTTTAATACAGTTCCTCATGTTGTGGTGACCCCCCAACCACAAAGTTATTTTCATTACTTCTTCATAACTGTAATTTTACTACTCTTGTGAATTGTAATGTAAATATCTCTGTCCTCCAATGGTCCTAGGCGACCCCTGTGAAAGGGTATTCAACACCCCAAAGGGACTGTGACCCACAGGTTGAGAACCACTGCCCTACAGGACCCCCCCACCAGAGCCACAAGCTTTACATATATTGCCAAAGTAATCCTTATACCAACCAATGACGTTCCAGCTCCATTTAACACTTGAGAAAACAGGTTCAGAGCGGTTGAGCTAATTGCCTAGGATTGCACAGCCAATAAGCATAGGGAACTGAACAAAAGGATGCTGTGCCAGCCCACCACCCATCAAACACCGGTAGCCCCCATAAACTCTCTCTACCCATCCCAACCATCACTTTAATGTGACTTTGAGAGAAGGGAAGTTGTAGACTCTCCAATCACAAAGGCTGAGGAAGCCCTAGGAACTTGGTCCCCTGCTATCTAGTGTGCGGCACAGGGCTCTGGGGCTCACACTTTATCTGGGGATAAAGGAGGCAAGGCTAGGGGGAGGGGCTGGTACAGAGCACAGAAGGGTCACTTCCCCCTTCAACATCTCTTGCCAGACACTGTGTTTTCAGGAAGCCTGCTTCCTGTGGTCTGTGTCCTCCTGACTCAAGTTCACCTGGCTCCATTCAAATGCAAGCACTGGGGCTGACATCCAAGTCCCATGCCCACCAGAGGTCCATCAGGTAGCTCTGAGCGTGCTGCTTTGTCATAGAGCCAGTGTCCCTCGGCTTCTGTGCCTCTGTCTCGGTGTTTGCCATGGTGAGTGGGTACCACCTAGAGAGGCATTCTGCATGACACTGGGCAGTTGGTACTGAAGCTGTGTTAACAGTAGCATTGCCTGGTTCAGGTCTCCATCAGACTGAGATAAAGGCTTCATCAGCCGCTGGACTTGGGACCCTCACCCCATGCCTTTTACCCCTTCAGGGATACTGTCTGAGCCAAGCCAAACGTTATCTCCCATTCCTGCAACAGGAGGACTCCGTCGATTTCACCGGCACTGTCACCAATATGTGTTCTTCCCCGAAGTCTCTCTGGCCACAGCAGTTTGGCTCCAGCCTGGAAATGGCACCCACACACACCTCGCTCTGGCTGGCAGTTGGCCTTCCTTCGCTCCCACCTTCTGTGGATCTATTCATCACTCCCGGTTTCCTTTGGCTTCTGAAAATTAATTATCGGTGATTTGTTAAGTTCATTAGTTCTGCCTCTCAACGGCATGGAAGGCCCGCCATCTGGACGCACGTTTTCATTTCCATGTGTGCTGTTTCGTAATTATACAGTAAGCGTCGAGGCTCTGCAAAGCCATGTCAAAGGCATTCAGCTCACCCCTCCTCCCTTTAGACGTGAAGTCCCCCCACCAGCATGTGTGGGTTTGTCCCCAGGGGTCTCAGGACTGCCATGCCTCAATCACATGCAAATTCCACCGGCTTTCCCTTCCGTAGGGCTCACAAAGCTCCTGACAGCTGAAACCTGGGTAGATGCTCCTTCACACCCACCACTTATTTACTCCTCCAGCCGCTCTATGATGTCATTATTATCAGCCCTGTTTGCAGAGGCAGAAACTGAGGCTCACACCGGGAAGTAACTTATCTAAAGTCATGAGGCAACTTTAAGGAACACAGGAAGATTTATACCCAAGTCCTGAGTATACACCAGAAAATTCTCAGGCTGATTATAGTGTACTCTAGCAAGGCCATATCCATGCCTGTCTGCGGTCATCAATATTCCTGACCTCCATGATGAACCACTCCAAGCGTGGGTCTTCACCAAGTTCCGTTTTGTTAGCTCATTCCTGTCCAGCTCTTGAGATCCTGGTCAACCCCAGAGCTATCCTGCCTGCTCAGCAAATGGAAGTTAGCTATTTGATGACTGATAGATGTCCAGATTGTCACCCCTAACCACAAAAAAGTCTTCCAAGGCAGGTGCCTACAGAACTACGTCCACCTTATAGATGTCAGTCGATATAGAGTGGCTGAAGCAGTGCTCAAGGTCACCTGGTTAGGAAGGGTTGGGGAGACCTGAGAATACCACAGATGTGCACCCCAGCCTTCCTGGGAACACACCCTCCTGTGACAAAGAGGTGAGGTCAAGAGCATCAAGAGGCACATAGTAGAAGGATACCATCTAAGCCACAAGTGGATGAAAAGAGGCTTTGTGCTTCAGCTGAGACCCACAGGACAAAGAAATGGCCCAGAGGATTGTGTGTGTGTGTGTGTGTGTGTGTGTGTGTGTGTACATGCCTGTGTATGCATGTATGCGTGTGTGTGTGTGTGTGTGTGTGTGTGTGTACATGCCTGTGTGTGCATGTATGCATGTGTGTATGTTTGTGTGTGTGTACATGCCTGTGTGTACATGCCTGTGTGTACATGCCTGTGTGTGCGTGCGTGTGTGTGTGTGTGTGTGTGTGTGTGTGTGTGCCTGCCTCTGGGTGTGTGCCTGGGTGTGTGTGTGTGCCTCTGTGTGTGCCTCTGTGTATGTGTGTGTGTTTGTGTTGCATGTACACATGTGCATCTGCCCGGGGGAGAAGAACTTGTACAAACCTAGAGCTGGGCACAAAGACACATATAAGGAACTCAGAGACACCAAAGTCTCTGGAAAGTCTCGGGGCTACCTATTCATCAGTTCCACCATTTGCTAAGGGCCAACAATGGCCTCATGGTGTCCTTGCCTGGCAGCTGCCCTGACTCAGGAGGTCAGTCCTAGAGCAGCCTCTACTCTGCTTCCTCAGACCATCGCCCGGTCTATGCTGGCCATTCTCTGACTCTCTCAGAGTCTGTCGCTGTCTCTACCTTACAGAACTCCTTCCAGCATCGCCCGGCACTTAACCCCTGTCCTTGTGGCCCATGCAACAGCCATTAGTTCAGGAAGGAGATGGAGCCAGTCCTGCACCGCAGCATCACCTGACCTTTGAAGAATTCAGCATTCTGTGACACAAATGATTTGTCTTCTCTTCACAAATGAAGAAATGGAGGTGCAGGGAACTATAGACTCCCACGTGGCAGAGCTGTTGTGCTCTTCCTGGCATCCTTCACTTCTTCCTTCCCAAAGAACCCAGCCTAGGAGCCATGACCCAGCAATGCCGAAATAGGCATGGAGCAGCTTCTCTGGCCACCTGTCACCAGCAGCTAGCCACTACCAAACAGGTCCCTCTCAAGTGTCATACAGTGAAGAGCTCAGAGTCCATCCACAAAGGGGAAGGGCAGTCACAACTATCATTTGTCACTTGGCAGTGTGGTCCAGAAGGATACCTAGACAGCATCTTGACTGTCCCCCAGGCAATTTGAAACAAGCGCCTTCCACTTACCATGCCCTGTTCCAGACACATATGAGGCAGAGAAACTTAGTGAGGAATCCATGCTTCTGAGGGGTCAGCAGCCAGCAACTGATGCAAGTCATGGAAGCCAAAGGCAAAGACCCAGAGCCGGGTTCCAGTCAGAGATCCCCCTCCAGTGGTGTCAGGGCAGGACATAACCCCATGGGTCTAGGACCTCTGCCAGTTTTGGCTGCTGCTACCGCCTAAGTTAACAAAAAGCCTCTCCCACAAGAGCACGGGAGACTGATGCAAACTCCCAGCAAAGTTCCACCTCGGCAGACCTCGGCAGGTAGCCGCAGGGCCTGGCTTCCCACTGCGCCCTCTGGCACAGTTGGTTCCCTAATGAGTACCCATAACCTTTATCAATTTTTAAATACTCTAAACAAAAAGGCACGACATTCATGGAAGCTTTTGTCCCTGTAGATCTTAAATGACACACGCTCAATGCCCAATTATGAGCAGGAAGGGTGGGGAGGGGACGTCTTGGATGTCTGTGGACATTCTGGGGGTCCATGGCTTTGGAAGACTAAAGATAGGGGTCTGTCACCTGGGCCCTCTGCATGATAGCTGACTTCCTCGAGCCTTGCTGTTCCAAGGCTAGGACTTTCCAAGTCTTAGTAATTCACGGGTACAAACTACGTCAGCTGGATATTCTTGGGTGGCCAGGGCTTAGAAGGAGACAGACTGAACCACGACCATGGAAAAATCTGTATTTACACCCAGTAACCTCCCAGACAGAAACAAGTCCTGGAAGCACTTTTTAGCTTCATCCCCCCCCCCAATGTAGTGTGTGTGTGTGTGTGTGTGTGTGTGTGTGTGTGTGTGTGTGTGTGTGTTTGCAGTTGATGTTAGGAACTGAGTTTACCAATATGGCTATTCTTGCTAACCAACTGAGCCATGTCTCCAGCCCTGTGACCTCGAAGTACTTTCACTATCAAGTTGCAACCCAAGAGGGCTGTGCTCTAGAGACATTTTTAAAGGCCTCTCCCTCCTTCTACTCAGGGCTGCTGGTATTCCCCGCACAAGGCCCGTCACCTCTCAGGGGTCTGCCCCTTTTGTCCTAGGGAGTAAACATACTGGGAGAGCACTAGAAGAGTGGCAGAGATGGGTTCTAGTCTCAGCTCCGCTGCTTACCTACTATGTGACCTAAGATCATTGGCTCACCCTCTCTAAGCTTCAGATGGAGATGGCATAGAAAAATGAGTATCCATTATCTGGGCAGTGGTGGCACACACCTTCAATCCCAGCACTCAGGAGGCAGAGGCAGGCTGATCTCTGTGAGTTTGAGGACAGCCTGGTCTACAAAGCAAGTTCTAGGACAGCTGGGCTGTTATACAAAGAAACCCTGTCTTAAAAAACCAAAATAGGAAAAAAAAAAAAGAAAGAAAAAGAATACCCAACTGGGCAAAGGAACACAAAAGGAAATGGATGTCCTCAAAAGCTAAACAAGGGGACATTCACACTGTCTCACATCCAACTTCCTGCCTAGCACCAGCCCATTGGCGCCTGCTGAGGCTTTAAAATTTTCTTAGATTAATCACTAATCTGACATTTATATAAAGTTCCAGACTAGCCAGCGCCATTAGTCCTGCCTGGTAGTTTAGAAAAGAGATGGGGGAAAGGGCTATCCGACCACACACTGTGAGTTAGGACACTCCAACAAGGCAAGGGATACAGCATCCAGTCTCTGCATGAGGCAGACGTGGGTTTTCCCTGTGATCTGGTTGGAGAAGCAGCCTGGCCAGCCAGGTGTCTGTCCGTCCTCCTCCCCTGCAGAAGACTCGTACTCGGGTGCAGAGCTGAGCCTGTGTCTCAATACTGGTGCTCACCAGTGAGCAGGGACGACCCCAGCAAAGTGCGGAGCAAGGCAGTGGGAACTGAGTGTCTAGGTGTCAAGGTCTGGCTCTCAGATTTGCTCCCTCCCTGATGGGGCTCCAAGTTTCTGTCACTTGTGTTGGCCTCAGTGTCTTCATCAGCAAGTTCAAGACATGTATTAGACCTTCCCTCAGGAACTTTCTAGTTCATTTCACATAGAAAGAGTGATGCCTGAGAATGACAGGCAGAGTCACACACAAAGCGATAGCTCAAGACGGGCGCCGTCCCTACGCCTCCTCAACAAGCAAGCCAAGAAAGCCCTCAGAGCGTCACACACAGTGGACCAACTTCCTCTGGCCTCCCTGTTCCCACCTTTCATGTGTTCACTCTCCCCCTCAAGCTCTCTCTGGTACAACAGCTGAGCCTGGCCCTCCCCTTTCATCCCTGGCCCACAATACCCCTTTACCAGCCTCTACCCACCCTCCAAAGTAAAGCCTCGCCAGAGAGACCCAGGGGGCTCTTCATCGTAGTAGAGAAACAAACCTTTTGAGCAAATGTGTGTAATCACGAAGATGAGCCCAGCGGGAAAAGCAGAAGTGCTCATCGCTCACCTGGCATGTAGCCCTGCTTCCCACCACCCCTCCTTCAATCACTTCCCTCTTCAGCAAAGAGCTGGGCGTATGTCCACCAGAGGACACCCCACTAGCTCTCTCCTGCCTGCTCTTTTTTCCTCTAGGTCCGAAGCTAATATGCCCCCCTCTCTCATGCTCACACCACGCATCATATGTGTAGAATCCAGAAAGGCACACCCAGAGCCCAGAGCCCAGAGCCCAGAGCCAGCCCTGGCTGATGGCAGTTGCTAGGAGACAGAGATGCCCAGCTGGAATCTGGAGGGAGGCTTCTCTTTGTACAGGAGCAGGACGGAGGGGAAAGGCGAGGACACATTTTAGTGATAAATTTCAGCTCCACCAGCCTGCCTGAGGGGGAAAGGCACTTGCTTGGGATTACACCCAGGGGTGGCTAGTCTCTCCAGCCTTCTAACAGCGAGAAGAGCTATGAGCTGAATTTCTTCCATGCCCCTTAAATATATGCCCTGAACCAAAAAAAAATAAAAAAAATCTCAGAAGAGGATAAAC
Source organism: Cricetulus griseus (assembly GCF_003668045.3). Taxonomy (NCBI): domain Eukaryota; kingdom Metazoa; phylum Chordata; class Mammalia; order Rodentia; family Cricetidae; genus Cricetulus; species Cricetulus griseus. The sequence continues at coordinate 19,870,758 of NC_048596.1, read as the reverse complement.
ATTAGCCTTTTATTTGGTAGGACGCACAGCTGAGGAGCAGGTTACTCTGAGGCCTGGGCTGTAGCTGTCACCACTCAATCCTGGATTCTCTACTGACTGCTGAGGCCCTGGGAGAGACAGGGGAACTAACTCAGGCTCCTTACAGGGTGGTGTGGAAGACTGATGTAGCACGCATAGCACCTAGTTCTCAGTCAGTACCCACAAATGCCCACATTCCCTGGTGTGGACAGTGGGAGTGAGACCAGGTGACCATGTGGCTTGTCCTGAAAGGGCAGTACTGTAGTTCTGCACACCAGTTCTGTGAGTGGCTGACACTTGGTGAGGGAAAAGAGCGTCCCAGGGAGACCACCCACCGCACTCTATCCTCCCCTTGTCCCAGGACCTCTGTCACCACAGCTCAGCTCTTTAGTCTTCACTCCCTGGAAAACACACAGGTCCTGGGTGACATCATCTGCCCACACCTCATCAGGTTCCAGGCAGGACAATGTGGCCACAGCCCTGCTTCCCACTCTGAGCTTGCAGCAGATTAAAACTTCATGGCAGGCATAGACTCAGCTCTGCCTGTGCCCTGACAAGTCCCGTGTTCCAATTCCTCCTTGCCCCACTGTCCAGGCAAAGGTTACAGACCGAAGAAAGGTAAGGGACTTTCTTCACAGGGCCATAGATCAGCTGACAGACAGAGCCTGGGTCAGAGAAAGGAAACACGGAGATAGGGCTCTGAGTGGGCTGGGGAAGGAAATTTCTAAATCCTAAAATAGGCAAGGATTTATTTGTATAAAAAGTCTGGCACACGAAGAAAAAATGTCTGGCACAGTCTGGCAGTTACTTCTTCAGAACTTAAACATAGAATTGCCATATGATCCAGCAATTACACTTCTGGGTGTGCATTCAAAAGAAAGGAAACAGACTCAAAAAGCCATTTGCACACCCATGTTCATAGCAACAGCTCACACAGGTCATGAGAGGGACAAAAGCCAGAGTTCAGCCATGACTGGATGGAATATTATTCAGCCTTTAAAAGGGAGAAAATTCAGACAGATGCAGCAACAAGAATGAGCCTAGAGGACACAGGAATGAAATAAGCCAATAACCAAGGGACAGAGTGTATAGGGCTCTGATCACTCACAGTACCTTAAGTTGTCAAATTCATAGAGACAGGTGGTTGTTAGCAGGGGCTGGTGAAGGGAGACGGGGTGGTGTTCTCCAGCAGGGTCAGAATTTGGTATGGGAAGATGAGCATTTGTGGAAAGGTAGTGTGTGGTTGCACAGCAGTGGGAAGCTGCCCGTGCCCCTCGCTACATACCTGAAAGGCTTCAGATGGTGGAGCTGGGTACCGCTCAGTGGCACAGCATTGGCATGGCATGAACATATACATATAGACCATATATGCACACACCTTTAAAAAGCAGAAATCATGGCTATTGGGAACATTAGCCTGAAGGGTAATGTGGATAGGATCTAAGAGATGAAAGCTTAAAGAAAACAATCGTATTTATCCCCGTGTATTCATGCACCTATGCCATTCACTGAAGAGCCAGCTGTGGTCTCCTGCCTCCTCCTCCTGCCTCCTCCTCCTCCTCCTGCCTCCTCCTCCTCCTCCTCCTGCCTCTTCCTCCTCCTCCTCCTGCCTCCTCCTCCTCCTGCCTCCTCCTCCTCCTCCTGCCCCCTCCTCCTGCACCATTTTTCTGGCCCCAAGCACTCAGAAGTATGAGACTTGGGTGACGGATGCTCTGTGAGCTTCTCTCAGATGTCTTCTGGAAGTTTCAATTTTTCAGGGATGTGGTTCCTAGGGGCCTGGGCCATGTCTAAAATCTTAGCTCAAAAGAGAGATGGAGAGCCACACTGTATTCCACCCCACACTGTCTGGGCAGCCTTGAAGATCAACCCCTGGGCTGAGGGTAGCCATCTGAACATTAGACAAGGTGACCATCCAGCTCAGCAGAAGTATTGAGACAGCACCTGTGCCAGCCCCAAGTGGGTGTGGTCTGTGTTTCCCCCTACAGAGATGCTTAAGACAATAAGAAAAAAGAGCCCAGATTCTGAGCTAAGCAGCCTGGGCACAAGCATTGGTTCTTCCTTTCCAGTTTTGTGACGTTGACAAGCTGTGAAATCTCTGTGCCTCAGTTTCCCCACCTATAAAGTGAAGACAGCTGGACTCACATTATAGGCATATTGGTAGGTCTGAGTTAACCAGCATACACCAGACACATGGAACACTCAGGATGCAGAGTGGCTAGTGTGGTGTTGCAATACTGCTGTGCACTCTGCAGTATTGCTATGCACTCTGCAGTACCGTGTGCACTCTGCAGTACTGTGTGCACCCTGCAGTACTGTGTGCACCCTGCAGTACTGTGTGCACCCTGCAGTACTGTGTGCACCCTGAAGTACTGTGTGCACCGTGCAGCACTGTGTGCACCCTGCAGTACTGTGTGCACCCTGAAGTACTGTGTGCACCCTGAAGTACTGTGTGCACCGTGCAGCACTGTGTGCACCCTGCAGTACTGTGTGCACCCTGCAGTACTGTGTGCACCCTGCAGTACTGTGTGAACCCTGCAGTGTTGCTAATGTTCTAAAATGCCTCCCACCCCATGACCTGCACTCGCACTTGAACGAGGATCACTGAATCCTTCCCTTCCCAGTCAGTACTTCCACCTACCCCTGCCGGCCCTCCAGCCAGGGACAAACTTTTACTTTCATGTAGTCACCCCATGCCCTCTACAAACCCTGCTAACAGCTTCCATCCTAAATAGGCTGCCTGCAGAAGCTAATTTAAACCAGTTCCACAGGGCACTGGCAGCCTTGAAGGCTGTGAGGATGCAACGGAGGCCTTGCAGAAGGCTCTGCCACCCTACCTTGGACCAGCAACTCTAGGAATATCAGCCCATGCTTCTGCCAACCATGGTAGGCAGTCAATGCTGTGTGCACCAACACTGTTGACACCTTACCAGGAACCTGGTGCTATTGAGAGTCTGCCCTCTGGGAGACGTGACTTCCCCAAGTCCCCAAATCCTCCAAAGGGTAGGGAGCAGAAAGGAGTGACCTCCCTAAGCACAGAGCTTCTTGAAGGTCTCTCCTGTTCCATCTAAAACATCCTGGACAAATTGTCATCACACCCTGTACCTTCCTGTGCTGTGTCCTACCAACAGTCCTAAGAGCCAGCGAGCGAAGCAAAGGACCACTAGCATCTTTGTACTCTGGTTAGGACACTGAGGCAGAGAGAGCATAGGAAATGTGCTCAAGTTTGAACGTCTTGCGAATGGCAGCGCAGGGCCCAGGGCCCAGCACGGTCTCCTGCTCGCCTTTAACTGACTCATAGATGGAGTAAGCTGTTTTTAATCATGTCACTGTCCATCTCGCCCAACTCTCAACTTCCAGTGAGGCTCCAGAGCTTGACTTCAGTTAGTCCCATGGCTGCAGGCTGCTTTCTCAGGTCTTGGACTGTCAAACTCATGTTTCCTTCAAGGTTGAGGTTCCTGGCACTATCAACTGAGGTGTTACTCTGCCAGCCTCAGCACCCGCCCTGAACCCTTCAAGTGCAGGTGACCCCAGTTTCCAGGCAAAACTGGCTTGAGGGTCCCTAGCAGCTTGGTCCCTGGCATCTTTCCCCTCCCCATGTGGTAAAAACACTTCAGTTGCAGGAGGCACTGCTTCCCCAGACACCACGGCAGCTTCCACCCCTGTGGGAGGGTTTCCTGAGCTTCGGGCTATCTCCAGAGCTGCCCCCATATGACAGATACCCCTGTATCATCTCACAGCTGAGGCCTGTGTCTAGTCGAGCTCCACTTAGACTCCATGCAGCTCACTAACTCAGTAGGCACTCACTCCCACCATCCCTTTCTGCTCCTTGCTTCATCCCTGAAGCCTAAACTATGACCTGATAAAATGCCAGTGTCCCTCATTGCACTTCCAAGGCCACCTACCCCCATTTGGTACATTCCCACCTCCTGGGTGCCACTCGTTCGACACCAAGCCTGCCAGCACCATCTGCCTGAGCACACTGGGATTCCTGTGCCTCTGAGATGCTGCGCCTTTACACTGCCCAAACCTTCAGCGCCAGCTGGACCAGCACACTCAGTTCCTCACCCGCCCCCTTCCCGGCCTAAATTAAGATCTCCAGAGAACAGCCAGCTGCCTTGCAGAAGGAAGCAGCTGAAAAGAGCATCTTTGGTAGGCACAAAGTGAGGCACTCACTGTCCACCTCCAGGTCAGGTCCCTCAAGTGTTCAGATGGGTCAAAAAGTAAATCACAGTGAGCCTGGAAATGGGCTTGAGACATGCACTATTACCCCCAAAGCCACCCCATGCCCAACACACGTCAACCGGTACTCAGAGCACACTCTGCCAGTTAAGGGACATTGCTCAGGCTTTTAAAAGGAAGAAAGCTATCACACATGTTACAATGTGAATGGCACTGGACAGCATTATGCACATGAAATAAGCTAGTCGCACAAAGAAAGGCTTAGAGGTGAGGTATAACTTAGTGGGGGGCTTAACACACAAGGTTCTGGGTTCCATCCGTGGCCTCCCACCTACCCTCTATACAGAGCCTGTGGAGAGAAAAAGTAGGAGTTGGAAGGGAAGGAGGGAGGGAAAAGAAGGGACAGAGGGAGAGAGGGATGGAGGGAGGGAAGGAGGGAGGAATGGAGGGGGGAGGGAGGGAGGAAGGGAGGGAGGAAGGGAAGGAGGGAGGGAGGGAGGAAGGGATACTACTTGATTCCATTCATCAGTGGTCCCAAAGTAAACATACAAACAGCTGTTGCCAGAGGTGGAGGAAGGGAGGGTGGGAGTTACTGGTTGATGGGTGTGAAGTTCCGCTTTTATGAAGTGAAAACATTCTGGAGATTGGTGCAATGTAAAGACATTTCACACGGCATCACCATATATTTAAAATGGCTAAGTTGGTAGATTTCATTTTATGTTACACACATATTATCATGATCTAAAAATTCTAAAACAAAGTAAGGGTGGGGAGAGAGCTATTTTGCAAACAGATGGTGGGGGTCTACAAGCTCAGAGTCCCACATAGGAGTCACTGTGCTGGAGGCTGGGAAGGAAGGCTCTGCATGTGTTCTTGGCCAGATAAAATGTGACCCCAGTACCAGCCCTGGCTTCCTGAACCCCTTCCTTATTGCTCAGTCCCCTGGGGACTCTGATTTACCATCACCCTTGTTATAGTCACACTTTGTTTTTGACTCTGTGCCCTTGGACTGCCTGGCTAGCTATGCAGCATCTCTGGAAGTGACTGAATTCTTCCTGGAGCTTCATTTCTCTATGTCTAGAAAATCCTCAGCCGTAGCCTCCAATTGGCCATCTGAAATCTTGGTCATATCCAGGCATGTGATGCCCAGACACTGGGGCAGCCTCACTTCCTGTTTCCTAAGAGGTATGTTTGCTCTACTCCAGGGGGAGGACCATTAGCCAGCCCTATCTTATGCCCCTCAGCCCACCAGCCCCCCCCACCTCCCCCCTCATCCCCTGGGTCCACGCAGCCATTGGGAACCACAATTGTGTGACAAATGACTGAGGAGGTCCTGGGGATGCCATCTCATTCTGCAGGCATTATTGTGCCTGACCTAAACCCAAATACCCAGGCCCCTGTCTCCAGGGTGACACCTGAAGGCCCTGGTCTCCTGGCAACCAGAAACAATGGCCCCTGGGAAAAGCACACAGAGTTTGGGAAAGGGCAGCCTTTTCTCTGTGCCCCTGGGTAGGATGGGGGCTTTCCACCATGCAGGCAGGGTCTAGAGTAGAATGAAAGCCAGCAAGGCACAGGAGGCCGACCACCTCCTCACCATTGCTTCATCCTAGCCCTGAGATGCATGAATCTCTCCACCTGAGGTTCTTATCAGCTACCTGTTTACTGAACGAAGGCCCCCTTGCACTGACTCACACTCCCTCTTGTCCCTAACAGGCATCCCTCCACCATGGTTCAAGTCAGTACTTTCTCCTCCAGAGCTGATTCAAGGTATCCCCTCTTCCAGTAGCATCTGTGGTCACCTTTGGCCACAATAATGGCATCCTCATTGCCTTTGATTTTTTGGGGGCAGGCTTTTTAGATGTTGGTGTGGTCCTGGAGAGAAGGGGAGGACACTCTCTCACACCAGACCTCTCTCACTGTGTGTTCTGGACAAGTCTCTAAAAGTCTCCACTCCCCCACCTCTGAATGGGGGATAACAGCCCTCTCCACACCTGCTGGGAAGATTGACAGGAGTCAGACTTCCACGTGCAGAGTACTGCTCTGCATTAGAGCAACCCTCATCCTTGGCAAAGCAAAGACCAGACCAAGGAGGTTCCCAGGCTGGCTGTAACCCTCATCATATATCTTCACACAATGGAGGCCACGAAGGCTGAACTTCATGGGTGTGAGTCCTGCCTCCTGGATCCCCATGAAGGATCCCTGTACAGGACTCAGCAGGGTGATGGAAAACAAACACACCATGAAGGCATGGGATGGGAAGTCATCGGTGGAATGACTCTGCCTGCAGAATTCTGTGTGGTGCTGGGGACTGAGTCCAGGGCCTCAGACACCCTCAGCACTTACTCTGCCTGTGAGCCTCACTCATATCCCTGTCTTCTGCTTTTATAAATTTACACAAGACCTGCTCTTCTTTAAAAAATCCCTCCTGGTTGAAATCCATAAGGCAATTTCTATAACACACATGCACTGAATTGTTGAGCAATATTTGTTTTCTTTAGCTGGAACTCTGAGTTCCTCCCCATCACTAACCAGGGAGAAAGGAAAGAAGGGCTGTTGCTGGTGTTTTAAAGATGAGATGCTGGATCACTGGAGACTGGCAAGGTTAAGTCATAGAAAGATAACATCTCCCTGATGAGAAGGGTACCAGGAACAGAGGCTGAGAGGGACAGATGGTACCCAGACCAGAGGAACAAGACAAACTCAAAACCATACATGTTGACCACAGTCAGAAGATGCCAGAGTGCCAAGGACGTGGCAAAGCCAGGTTGCACAAGGTGCTGGCGATGCAGGGTATTGCTGGCAAACCTTGGGTGTTACAAATCGGGACAATCTGACTTTTCAGTGTTGGACATGCAGACACAGCATCAAAACAAATGAAAGCTAGAGGCTGAGATACAAGTGATGAGCAGAGCACTTATTTGTCATGTGCAATACATTGGATTTGATTCCCAGCACTGAAGAAAATCAGGAAGGAGAAGGTAGAGGAAGAGAAGGACATCCCTAGGGGTGGGGAGGGAGAGAGGGGAGAGGGGAAGAGGAAGGAAGGGTGGGGCGGGGGCATCAAGGCTGAGGCACTCTGCCCTGGGACTGCAAGGCTTGGACTTCAGGAACCGTCCCTGCACGTGCATCCGGGAGCCGGTACCATTGCTACCTGGCTCAGCTGTCCCAACTCTCCTTTTGCCCTATCTTCATCTGTGTCAGAGCAGGTCAGCCATCCACACACAGCTCTTCTAGTCCTCTCCTTCTGGTTTGCACTCCTTATTTTACATGTGAGGAAGTAAGTTTGGAGGCTTGTGTTTTGGTCCAAAGTCATATGACTGGACAAAGCAGCTGTAAGACCTAAACACAAAAGCCACCTCTCACGGGCCTAAAGGCCTCCATCCCAGAGGAGACACAGCACCCCCAGGAAGCTGAATACCATGAAGCCTATCAAGACTGAGGGCAGTGAGGGCTTGGGATCTCACCACGGAATGGCACTAAACCATCACAAGCAATCACTGAGCCCAGACCTGGGGTGGGTAGAGTATTTGCCCCAAGCATAAGAAGAACATTCTAGAGACTCTCCTGTACCTATAAGACAGGGCAGTCGGCAGGATCCAGGGGCATCAGGGCACAACTCCTGAATTCCAGAAAGTCTTGAGGTGATGGTGAGTTGATACTGGAGTAGAGTTAGCTTGGAACTCACTATATAACCCAGGCTGGCCATGAACTTGTTATAATCCTTCTGTCTTGGCTGCCCTGAGTACAGAAATTACAAGTGTGGGCCACTATGTAAAGCTCAATGTGATATGCTTTATCCTTACCTTAAAGATCTCTCTGATTGGATTGAAGTCTTGCTCCACTAGATGAGATCCACACCCGGCACCATTGTCAGGCACAGAAACGTGGTTAGACAGGTCCTGAGAGCCACGGTAGAACCTCCACTGTGATTCTGCTAAATGAGCATGGTAGTAAACCAACTCCTGACAACTTACCATTAAAACCACAGATAACTGCGTATCCCATGCTTCATCAGAAAAGCTTCCCTTTGCAGTAGACGACAGTAAGCACAGAAACCCACAATTGGACAAGGCACAGAGAAAAGAAACTTGGGAATGCTCAGCCCTAAATGGAGATTCTATATCTAACCACCTCCTCCCAAGGCTCAGGAGTCATGGAAGAGGGAACAGAAAGAGTACAAGGACAAGGAGTGGTCAATGCCTACAAGGAAACTATGTCTTCATCCAAAACAAAGTAAAACTAAACAAAAAGCTTTAGGCTCTCTCTCTCTCTCTGTGTGTGTGTGTGTGTGTGTGTGTGTGTGTGTGTGTGTGTGTGTGTGTAAAACTAAATAAAAATAAAAACAAACCACCCCTGCTGGGCTTTTTACAGAGCACAGCATGATTTGGCCCCCTTTCAAGGCTGCAAAATCTGAGAAATCTTTCCATTTGACCAATCCCCAACTTTAGAGTTTACCCTACAACACCATGTCCCCAAGACATGAGATAGACCATGTAGCATAGGCTAGGGCACAGGGGACACTTCTCAACCTCTGTCCCTTCTGGGTGGAAGATGATGGTAATGTTGGGAACTGGATTGGAGCAGATTGAGCTGGGACACGTCTTCCGTGTTAATGTCAAAGCAGATAACTGCCAAATCCTCCCCTCAACAAAGACGGATGACATGGAGTAAATGAGCCAGACAGGCCAGCATCCTGCTACTTGGATGTCAACCCAGTCACTCTGCAGTGAGGTCAAATGGAGAAGAATAGGACCCTTTCTGCTGATTTAGGTCCAGCCTTCTTGTCAGCACAAAAAGCACTTGCTTTTTAATTTTAATTTCTCTAAAAATAATGCTTTGCAGGGTTGGTGATGTAGCTCAGTTGGTAGAACACTTGCCCCATGTGCACAAAGCCCTGGGCTCCATCTTCAACACTGGAGAAAACCAGCTGTGGTAGTGCACACCTGTACTCCGGCCCCCCGAGGTGAAGGCAGGAAGATCCGGGGTTCCAGGTCATCCTCATCTGTTTGAAGGCAGCCTGGGCTACAGGACACCATGTCTCCAACTGATGGTGATGATGGTGATAGTGACATAAGGCTTTCCTCCTCCTGACATTAAAGAAAAATCAAGTCTTTCTGGGATCTCCAGTGAGAAACGGAAGATACAAACTGGAGCACTTTGGAGAGAGACATTTTGTGGCTCATTTTCCTCTTGCTGAAAAGAATCATCGCACTTGATAGCCAGACTGCACTCCCACAGCCTAAGCCATGCTTAAGTGCCTTGATTCTGTCTGTTAAAAAAAAAACAAAAAAAAAAACAAAAAAAAAAAACCCTTGCAAATCTTAAAAACCTTTCTGGAAAAAAATGGGCTCTAACATAGTCAAGAATATGATGAAAAACATTAGTAATTAGATAACAAAAATTTAACCTTTCTCTCCCCATATGTATGTATGTATATATATGTGTGTGTGTGTGTGTGTGTGTGTGTGTGTGTGTACTTAAACATCAAGAAAGATATAAGCTTAGTATTTCTCAGATGGTCCTGCTGCCATCATCACCCGAGGTTACCTGAACTCAGAATCTACTCTTTTCGTACCTTTTATCCAGATGAGATAATTGAGTCTCTGGCTGGGAAGATGGCCCAGTAAATAAAGTGACTGTCATGCAAGCATAAGGACCTGAGTTTGGGTCTCTAGAACCCATTTAAAGTTGGTTGCAGTAGCGCGCCCTATAATCCCAGCCTCCCACAGTGAGGTAGGAGACACATAGGAGAATCCTGGAAGCTTAAGGCCAGCTAGCCTGATGTGCCAAGAGGTGAAAAGGAGACCCTGTGCCAAACAAGGTGAAAAATTAAAAGTATGAAAGGAAAGAAGGAAATGATATTAAGGCTATGAAAAGGGAAAGAAGAAAAAAGATTGGGTATATATGTGTGTGTGCATGTGTACACACACATACACACATATACACAAATAGACATGTACATGTACAAGAAATGTCGTAATGGAAACTCCTTTCTCCTTGTAAAAATTGTAAAACCAGGAAAAAAAACAAAGGTTGAAGGCAAGGATCAAGGTGGGAAATTATCCTCTGACCTCCATTCTTTTTTAAAAAAGATTTTATTTATTTATTATGTATACAACACTCTGCCTCCATGTATATCTGCACACCAGAAGAGGGCACCAGATCTCATAACGGATGGTTGTGAGCCACCTTGTGGTTACTGGGAATTGAACTCAGGACCTCTGGAAGAGCAGCCAGTGCTCTTAACCTCTGAGTCATCTCTCCAGCCCCCTGACTTCCATTCTTGAGCTATGCTCACACGCCTGTGCCCACACGCCTGCACTCACACGCCTGCACTCACACGCCTGCACTCACATGCCTGCACTCACATGCCTGCACTCACCATGCACATACTCACAAAGCATCGTAGCCCCCTCCACTTCCACACAAAGATTTTTAAAAAATACAGAAGACCAAGTCTGGATTTTGCCCCAGGTTAAGGCCCAGTAAGTAGAGGAGCAGTTTGACTCCAGGGCCCAGAGTCTCAACTCCCACACTCTGTCTGTTCCCTGACTAAAGCCATTTTCCAACACCAGAGAAGACATCATCTGGTGGAAACTGCACTGTGAGTTCACCACATAAATGGGTCACTCGTCCCTTTAGAAATACATCGCAGAGCCTCACTTACTCCCACTGGCATGAGGTGCTGCTGATCTGCAAAGGACACACTGGTGGGAGCCCAGGGGACAGTCACTGAGGTCTGTGGTGAGTGTTCAAATGGCCAGTCATCCACAGCCATCCCGAGGGAACAACGGAGACTGGCTTCATGCTAAGGCCGGCTGGCTGTGAAAGATGCTATAAAAACCATCAATAAATGGGTTCCAGCTCTTGCTCACACCGTTTACTGTAAGAACCTGCCCCAAAATGATTTCTGGCCCTTTGTTTCCTGTAAATGAAGGTGTGACTTGTAGGAAATTGGCTTGTGTTTTCTAGTCGCCCCTCAAGGAGTAAGACATTAAGGTCCCCAGGTGCTGAAACCAAAATCCACTATGCCCAAGCCAAGAAAAGATGAAGCCAGTGCGGTACATTGGCACAGCTGTGTGGCCAATGTGTATGTGTCTGTCCCTGTGAAATAGGGCTGTTTGTATCTACCCATTTTCTTCCATGTTCCTCCCCGCCCCCAGTGCATGGGTACCCGGAGGGAAAAGGCCAGGCTATAAACCAGCATCAAACGCTCCCAGGTCACACCCCCCACTTGAGAACTGAGTAGCTGCATGGGGCTCTACCACTAACTCCCGCCTAAACCAAAGGCCATACCTAATCCATCCTCATAGCAGTGCCCGACAAATGGCTGCACGTGGCAGGCTGGTAATAAGTTAGCTGGGTGAGTGAATCCACCATCCATCCAGAGGCAGAAGCCCCGGGGTAGACTGACTCTCAGGCAGCAGCAAGCTGGGGGTCATCTCCAGAATTCCCATCGCCATCGCCTTCTGGCTAAGACCAAGCAGAGAATTCCCATGGCCTCTGTGAGGGACGTTCACCATGGGAAACTGGAAGTCCTCAGGGGTCTAAGGCCAGCTGCTACTTTGCAAACACCAACTGGGGGTCGCATTAAGGATTCACACCATGGCCCAGGGCCTTGAAGGAGGGGCTCACAGTGTCTCCATCAGTTGTGGGGGTGGATGTGTCTGTTCTTTCTTAAACATTTCTAAGGGCTCTGAAGAAGAGAGCCAATCACACACACAAAGATGAATAAATAGAAAGTTGCTTTGTTGTTGTGTGTGGCTTTTTTTTTTTTTTTTAGAGCATTATTAACTTGATCAAAAAACCAGTTGGTGTGTAACAGACAGAACCAAAACCTTCACTGACAGCACGCTCACTGTTCTGGACTCCAGGACGCCCCAGGTTGTCTGGGGAACCCCACGGAAGCCATAAAAGTCCAAATACAAACTGTGAAATGGCTTCCTCCAAGAGCCCCCAGGCAATAAATACTGTCCCCTTTGGGAGGTGACATGTTCAAAGGGTCTTTGTGGAAATGACTTGCAGAGCTCCTGGGCTTCCCCATCTTCAAGCTCCTCTTCTGGGGTCATAGTGCAAGTCCCAAGGGGTACACAAGGACTCCCTAGATTAGCACAGGCTCTCAGAGGGGAGGTTCTATCCTGCGTCTTTACCTTTATGCCTGGCATTTATCCCAAGCTTCTGCTGGGTCTCTTTCCCCAGCCACTGCAGAGCAGCCTGGCTCTCCCCTTCCAGCCATCACTCATCCTGGCCACATCTCTGGGAGCTGTGACATCTCTGGCTTTGGCCTTGGGGAGGGTGACAGTTGTGCCTGTCTCCTTGCCAAGGAGGATGTCACACCACCAAAATTTATGCACCAGTTTTCCTTGTACCAGCTTTTCCCAGGTTACCTCCCGGCCCATTACTACCCCATTAGTTGCCATGTGTTCCCCCTAATTGTCGCCAGCCCACACTGTCTCTTTGTTGGCCCTGCAGTGCCCAGCCAGCCCCTCCCCAATAAGAGATGCAACTTAAACTTCTCATTGTGAGGTATTTCCTCCTTCTCTTCTATCCTCCCTCCCACTGTTGACCAGAGAGCCTTTGGTAAAGCAAAGCCCTGAAGGGACTCTCTGCTCTGTTTGGACAGTACAAGAGGGCCCCAGATTTGCCAGGAGTGCCTGGTTCTCTAGGAACACACTTTCTTCCTTATTGGTATTCCGTCGATAGCTTTCTTTCCTAACCCTTTCCTGCTTGAACGCTGAGGTCTGCCCACAGAAGCGCCTTTGTTGGAAGAAGCCAGGGTGCAGAAACCAGGCTCCTAAAACAAGGGCATCAACTTCAAAAGGGGAATGAGTCCATCAATGCAGGGGGGACAAGTGGGAGGGGCCAGGCAACCGAGCATTTAGCCAGCACATCTGGGCCAGACACACCTCCGGGGAGCACTGTGGCAAAGCGATACCTTCTGTCCTTTCTCAGATGCCAGGTTATTCCCAAATGGATCTGTCAAATTTGACTCTCAAACATGAGACACAATTCAGGGGCTGGCAAATATTTTGCTCAACAGCTCACTAGAGCCACTTTGCTGGAGGATGGCTTCTAAAACTCAGTGGTTTGGGTCAGGGGAATTTCATGCTCCAGCCACCTGCCAGTTTCACAATATGATCACAGAGAGGCCACGCTCTGCTCCCAAATGCTCCCCTGGCTAAATGGCTGTGTTCGTGAACACCTGGGCCAGCTCTTCTGCACACGTCCTAGTAGAAATGGACAAAGCTGCTGTTCGATCTCCCAGGAATGAGGGATGAGTAGACAGCCCACCATCCCATGTCAGCTGGTGCCCTCAGGCTTTAGGAAGCCTGCGCTAGGCTGAGCAGAACACAAATGGCTTCCCCAAACCTCCTGCCCACTGTGCTCAGCTTCCGGAACAAATCGGCTCCCTCATCCTGGAAGCAACTCTTCATAAGGCTTTGAAAAAATCGCTCGCAGGTTTATCTGTATTTTCTTTTCATCACACCAAACAGCCCTAGGCCTGGGACTAAACCCCAATAAAATGCTTTCCAGATGGCTACCAATGTTTGTCAACCTCCTCCAGAACACAAACACCCATAACAAAACCCAGATCCAGGTGCCTGACACTGTCCTCTGGGTGCGTTTGCATCAGTTCCTTTAACATCTGACAAAATAGACTTCAAGGAAAAAGGGGTTAGGAGAGATAAAGAAAATCATTTCATGCTGAGAAGGGAATGATCCATCAAGAGGACATTACAGTTTAAAACATGGGCATCAAACACACACCTCATTTCATAAAACAAAACTACCAGAGGAAAGTCACTGATCAGCCCTAATGTAATAATCAAGGGGACTTCAACACCTCGCTCTCACTGACAGACACGATATCTCAACCAAAGAAAGGAGAAACATTGCACTAATTACATCCTAGGTCAAATGAACTTAACAGACATCTACAGAGTTTTCCAGCCCAACACGGCAGAATACACTGTCTTCTAGGCAACCTGGGACTTTGTCTAAAATAAATCGTGCATTGGGACACAAGACAAGCCTCAAAAACACAGGAAAGTTAAAGTCACTTTTAGCATTCTACTGACCATGAAATCAACAGCAAGTGAAACTAGAAAAAAATTCACAAACTCATGGAGATCAAATAACACACCACTGAATAAAGAAATTCTAGAATTAAAAGAAAATAAAGACACAACAAAAAACCTATAGGTTACAATAAAAGCCCCCTATGAGGGAAGTTCATACCTAACAGTGCCTATGTTAAAATATTAAAGGGGGCAGAAAGTAGGTTCAGTGGCTAAAGGTGTTTGCTGTCAAATCTGATTACCTGAGTATAATCCCCAGACCTGAAACAACTGCCCATAGCTGGTCCCTTTGACCTCCACACACATGTAATGGCATTCATGCACTAACACACACACACACACACACACACACACACACACACACACACACACACACACACGGGCGAGCATGCATGCACAAAATGAAAATAAACTTTGTAATTGCATTAAATCAGAAAAATTGAAAATAACTTAATAATGACCTTATGGCTTTGGAAAAATAAGAACAAGCCAAAGCCGGCAACATCAGACATAACATAAATAATTAAGAGCAGACAGAAATTGTTGAAACAAAAACAAAAAATAATAATACAAAGAATCAATGAAACTGATAGGCAAATTGACCAAAAGAAAAAGAGAGAACACCAAGATCAATAAAATTAGAAATGAAAATCGAGACATTATAACAGGTACCAAAAAAATTCAGAAAATCATAAGGACATGCCTTAAAATTATAGTCCAGTCAATTGGAAAATCCAAAAGAGGAGGAGACTTTCCCAGTAAGTAGGACCTACCAAAGTCAAACCAATATGAGATTCTTAAAATTTTAAACAGATCTATAACAAGCAAAAATATTGAAACCATAATTAAAAATCTCCCAACTGAATAAGTCCCTGGGACTGGGGAGATGGTTCAGTAAATAAAGCCCTTGTCACACAATCATGAGGACCTGAGTTCAAATCTCCAGAATACATGCAAAAGCCAGCCATGGTAGCACTTGTCTGTGATCCCAGGGTTCCTACAGGAAGATGGGAAATGAAGTCACCCGAGATTCCCTGCCTCAAACAAGGTGGAAATCAAGAGCTGATACCCACAATAGTCCTCTCGCGCCCACAGACTAATAAAAACGCATTTCTTATTTGTGTGTGCACACCTATGCTCACAAATATGAACATATGCATCACATACACCACAATTTTATAAGCAAAATAAATAGAAAATTCAAGTCTAGGCATAGAAAACTTCACCGCAGAATTCTACCAAGGCTTTAAAAAAAGAAAATACCTGGTACCAACCCACAGATCCTTTTCAAATTATTCCATAAACTAGATGCAGAAGGAATTCTTCCAAACTCAGTTTACAGGACTAGTTATTATCTTGATAAACTAGACAGGCATAACAAGATACAATAAAATTATATAACAACCACTCTAATGAATGTAGATGCCGAAATTCTCAATCAAATACTTGCAAGCTGAATTCAAGAACATGCTTTTTTAAAAAAAAAAATATACAAAAAAAACAGAAGAGGGGCCTGACTGAGAAGAATACAGAACTATCAGGAGCAGGGGTGGGCAAAAAGGGTAATGGTAACAGGGTGACAATGATCAAAATACATTATGTATATGTATGAAATGTCATAATGAAACCCATCATTATGCATAATTGATGTATGGTAATAAAAACATTCTAAAAGCACAGGCAGATCTTAACCAGGGAAGGAAAACCCACTGAGTTGATGTCCTTGAAGAGAATCATGGCTCCAGGTCCATTACACTGTGACAAGGCACCATGGGAAAACTGGCTCACAGCCGTCGTCGTCGTCATCAGCTTAGAAGAGTCATGAATACTCAAACTTACAAACTGTCCCATTAAAATGTGAAGAAAAACCTCTAGACACAACTTCACCCACCTACAATCCCAGTGCTAGGAAAGCCAACAGAGAAAGATCATGAGTTTGAGGGCAGCCTCAGCCACTTATCGAGACTCCGTTTCAAAAGGAAAACCTACGGTGAAGTGCTAAAGGCACTCGCTGAGATGCACAAATTTGAAACCTAAGTTCAATTCACAGAACCATGCAGAAGGAGAAAACTGATTCCTTAGTTGTCCCTGAACTCCACATGTATACTGTAGCATAGACACACACACACACACACACACACACACGCACACGCACACGCACACGCACACGCACATGCATACACACACACATATCAATAATTCTTTTATTTATTTATTTATTTATTTATTTATTTATTTTTGGTTTTTCGAGACAGGGTTTCTCTGTGGTTTTGGAGGCTGTCCTGGAACTAGCTCTTGTAGACCAGGCTGGTCTCGAACTCACAGAGACCCACCTACCTCTGCCTCCCAAGTGCTGGGATTAAAGGCATGCACCACCAACATCCGGCTTCAATAATTATTTTTAATAAAGGAAACTTACAGCTCATATCAAAGTCTGAGAGTTCTGTTGCCCTATCATCTCTGCAGGCTACTGTCACCTTAAGCTCTGGTGGCTCCAGCTTGACAATGTCTTTCAGCAAGCGCTGGCGTTGGACCCAATCTGACCAGTGAAGCCCACTTTTGCTCACTGGGTCTGCATGAGGGTCATCACCAGCTAGCCTGCTCTGTCAAGGTCTGAGAAGATGGTGGAAAAGAACCAGGGACTTAGCAGAGACTTGAGAGTGACTGAACTAGTTTTCACTGCCTCTTGACCCAACCTGTACCTCCAAGGCCACCTGTAAGCACAAGGACACTCTGAGCTCCCTTGGACAATGACTAGTCTCTGCAGGTCCCTCATTAATGCTCGGGATGAAGCTAGAGCGATCTGATATGGATAAACATCCAGGGGTCCCCACCATGAGACAGGACATTGGATGCAAGGGTTGGGGCAGGAACAGTTAACACAACACACATTGGTTCCTGTCCAGAAAGGGTATCTTTTTTAACTTTCCTCACCCCCACACCCAAACCCAACAGTTTAAAAAAAAATGAGCTGCTAAAATAGCTGCATCCAATAATGTATCCTCCCAAATTAATCAGCTGCCAGGCAGGGCTTCTTACCCACTGCTGGAGTCTGCCCATGGTGCAAGGCCCAGCAAGCCAAAGACAGCACACTGTAGTAGCACACTGAATCTCAGCACAGACTCAGGGTCTCCTGAGGAACCCCACTAGCTGTCCTTTGAGACCCCTGGGATTCCTTGATGTGTCCTAGGAATCCCAAGCAGGAAATAGAATCACCCAATCATTAAAGGAGGGACAAAAGGAGATGCCAGGTCCCAGGCCGTCACCATCAACATTGGAGTCTATGATTCCAGGATGGTCCAGGCTACAAAGCCAAACTCAGTCAAACACACACACACACACACACACACACACACACACACACACACACACACACACACACACACGAGTTCATCAGAACCTATCTACACATAAGTGACTATCATGGCTCCCAAATCCATCTTTATCAGAACCCCTGCTCACCTCCTGCAGCTGCAAGGAACACCCGTTCTCCACAGCCTCTCTCATACACTTCCCCAGCTCCTGGAAGCAAGGGTCTTGTCTATGTCTGTGACTGCCCTCATAGTCAGTGCCCAGACAACTCTTTCAACACACCACTTAATGTGCCACCAATAGATGGCTTTAGCCTGCACAACCAGCACTGTGTCTGTAGGCCACAGGCTAAGGCTGAACCAGGTCAAGTGGGACCAAGCCCACTAAATAGGAGCCGGGGCCCAACCCAGACTCACAGTGTGCGTCCCAGAATCAGCGAGGAAGGACAGGAAAGCTGCTCCTCTCCTCACACAGCCTCTGAATACTCAAGCAGCAGGAACACTGTGAGGCTAGTCAGCCTGATGAAACCATTGGCGCCAGAGAAAGCGAGGCAGATTCTGTGTGAGATCCTGTTCAGCCAGTAAGGAAAGGAGGGATCTGGATTATAAAGAATGCTATACGGGCTCCAACCGAGGTTCCAATGACAGCTAACAGACAAAGAAGCAATGTAACCTGAGGTCCATCTGCAGCTGGATGGATAAAGAAAATGTGGGATATCCAAGCAGTGGGATATTATCTAGTCAGTAACAAGAACAACAATATGGATGGACCTCAGAAAGAAACGCCATGCTAAGGGAAATAAGCACTCAGATGCAGACACTGTTATGTCCATTTATGTGACATAGGACGGGCAGAGTCTTAACAGGAAGCAGAACAGAGGTCCAGGCAGGGAGATGGAGCTACTGCTTAAGCGGGCAGGGGTGAGGGGAGATGATATCTAGGTATAGACAGTGGTGATGGTCACACACAGAGTGAGTGCGTGAAATGTCACTGGATATTAACGTTCTCTGTGGTTAAGACAACTGCTGGGTATACTTTAGACCACAGTAAGTGTCATAAAAGAACAAGGGGACACTGAGGAATTCTCCCTATGGAAGGAGGGTGGGGTTCATTCCACTGAGCAAGAGGCTTGTGAGACAGACCTCCCACCCTGTCTCAGGTGCAGGAAGCCGGGAGAGGAGGGTTCACAGGGAGGGTCTGAGACCATCTGCCAAGTCACCTTGCTCTCCAAGAACACTCTATGACTCCCATGCCTACTGCCAATGTGGTCCTCATTCTAGAACATTTTAAGTGTGAACCCATTGATGCTTGTTTCCAGGGGACCTCTATGCAGCACTGTGGGGCAGTGGGGGCCCTGCTCATGGGCAGCTAGAACCCCTCCCTGTCTTATGCCTCCACAGCCACCTCTTCCACAGCCTGTGTTCCATGCTCCTCCGTGCTTAGCCACCTTCCTAGAAACCTTGGGAGCAATCTGTGGTGATATATTATTTATGATTTAAAAAAGCTTGCCTGACAGTTCAGAATGAAAAGCTAGTCACAAACCATAGAGCCAGGCAATAGAGATATACACTTTTGATCCCAAAAGCCATACTAGCTAGCCATAGAGCCAGGCGGTGGTGGCACACACCTTTAATCCCAGGACTCCAGACAAGCAAATGGATCTCTGTTAGTACAAGGCCACCCTGTGCTACACAGTCTAAAAGTGAAACAGTTCACACAAAGGTGATCTCAGCACTTAGGATCTCATGCCTTTAATCCCAGCACTTGAGGTATATAAGATAGGAGCAGATATTCAGTTGGGGGCATTTTGGTCTCCAGCCACATTGAGGGAAGGATTGCTTCAGCCTGGGTAGAGGTAAGAGCTACTGGCTTGGCTACTTTGCTTCTCTGCTCTTTCAGCTCAAACCCCAATATCTGTCATTGGGTTTTTATTTTTCATGTTACAGTAATCTGTTCTTGACAGCTTTCATGTTTCCCAGATTTTCTGACAGAGCTGTGTGGCCTGGTGAGCCAGTGTGCCCGTCCTGTCATGCCCCCTGCTTCCACAGCCAGAACTTCCAACAATCAGCCTTGCCACACTGTGCTTAACCCTGTGAGCCTCAGTTTTTCCACCATCAGACATGGATTACATGCAACTATAACAACCAAAAGCAGAAATGCTGTTGGAAGTATCTGGCATGTAAGACATAACAGATGGTCATATAACAACTACATGTTGTAATGATATTAAACTTAATTTTGAAAAAAGCATTTTATGTGTGTTATGGAAAGATGGCTCGGTCAATAAAATGCCTGCCATACAAGCTAGAGGACCTGAGCTAGGACCCTCATCAAAAGCCAGGAACAGCAGCACTGGGGGGCAGGGTCGAAGAGGGGATAGAACAGGTAGATGCTTGGAGCTCATTGGCCATCCAGTCTAGCTAATTAGTGAGCTCTAGATTCAAGGAAAAGCACTGTTTCAAAAACTAAGGTGGAGAGAGCAATGACAAAGACATCGCTCACCAACACTGGTCCCCATGAGCACCCATGTCCCCACGCACATACACCTGCGTGCACACACTCACACACTCAAGTATCCATACACAGATTTAGACATGAAGCCAGGCATGCTCCTGCACATCTGCAATCCCAGCACCCAGGAGGCAGAAGCAGAAGACTAACCCATGAGTTCAAGGCCAGTGTGGGTCTATATAGTAAGTTCCAAGCCAGCTATGGCTACATAGTGAGACCCTGTCTTTTTTTTTTTTTTTTTTTTTTTTTTTTTTTTTTTTGCCATTAAGCTTGTGTTTACCTGCTTCAAAGCAATAGATAACCTTAACATCCTAGGTTTTCATATACCAGTATGGGTCATGGTTTTTCCAGCTTACTCAAACATGATTTCTATCAGTGCTAAATCTCCACAACGTATGTTTATTTATTAACATATGCTCCTATTGTCATCTTTTTTCTTTTATTCTTCTCTATGCATTACATCCTAACCACAGTCTCCCATCCCTCCAATCTTCCAGTCCTCCCTGCTACCTCCCCTTCCCCCGAGATCCACTTCTCCTCCATTTTCCTTCAAAAAGAGCAGGCTTCCCAGGGATATCAAGCAAACACAGCATACCAAGTTACAGTAAGAATAGGCACAAACCCTCACATCAAGGCTGGGCAAGGTAATCCAGTAGGAGGAAAAGGGTTCCAAGAGCAGGCATAAGAGTCGGGGATACCCCCACTCACACCGTTAGGAGTCCCACAAGAACACCAAGCTACACAACCATGATGTATATGCAAAGGACCTTAAGACCCTGTCTTAACAGCAACCCCCCCAACATTGTTTAAATAAAATATTTTTAAATATTTAAGTAGTTTTTAAATATTTGCATGCTAGCTGAAACTCTGTTAACTTACTTAGAGGGACAACTAAACCCCTTGTCCATTAACTGTTTTTCTCCATTTTCCAAAGTTCACTATCCTAGTAAAATCATTTGTATAGTCTTCAGTGTATAAGAAGGGGAAAACCCCTATTCCCTAGTTCCTCCCAAACAGCCCCTGCCTGTGTGCATACCTCCCTACTTTGTCTTCTCTGGATTAAGAATTCTGCCTCATTCTGCCATTCTGCTCTGTGTGGCTCTGTAGCCATGCCAGCACCACACCCTGCATTCATTGGGCATCCTTATGGGATGACCATGAAACCCTTTTGGGGCACCGTGGCTGTTCATAACTATGAAGACCAGCATGGTTCTGAGCCATTTCGGGGCTGGGCTGGGTCCAAAAGCATGGACCAGAGCTGTGTGGACAGCCGTCCATTCATGCTTAGCACAGAGGCTTGCTTGGCATGTGACTGTGAACATGAGGACAGCCACCCTGCCCTTGACTCAGGGCCCCTGCACCAGCCCAGTGGGATGCTGGCCTTCTCCTCTCCTGCCTTGACAGCAGGCACAGAGTAATGATCGGAAGGCTCAGTGAGATTTCAGAGTGCTCCGTAATTGCTAACTCATAATCCCCAGCTAGAGGTGAGGCATCTGCTCTTGGGGTTTGTGGCCTCAGCTCTCAGTCTCCAGCCAGGCTGAGCAGAGGAAAATACCCACCAGGAGTCTCCAACTAAACCCACCCAAGCACACTGGGGGGGAAGCAAGGCCTCCCTAAACAGGAACCAAAGAAAGAGAACCTGATAATGTTGCTAATTAAGGGCCCTTCTGCCCCAACTGACTCAGGACCTTGATGACCTTGACCCTGAAAACCTACATTTTCACACACACACACACACACACACACACACACACACACACACAACACACACACACGCGCGCGCGCGCGCACACGCGCACACACACACACACACACACACACACACACACACACACACACACACACACACACGCATCTCACTCTAGTCTAGCCACAGATAGTTTAGCGGTAAATGCATGGATTTGGGGGTCAGATGTTCAAACCTAGACTCTGATTGCTTCTTGTTTGAAACCTGGGCCAGTCACTTAACACTAAGCCCATTAGGTATTCAAGGGGATTCCCTGGAAAAAAATAAATTTGTAAATAGGCAAACAAGTTTGAGCAACAGGACCACCTAGATCTCCCTGGAGTTGGTTTGGGTTTTTTGTTGGTGGCTGGTGTTTTTGTTTGTTTGTTTGTTTGTTTGCTTGTTGTTAGAGACAGTATCTTACTATGTAGCTCTTGGTGTCCTGGAACTCACTCTGGAGACCAGGCTGGCCTTAAACTCACAAAGATCCACCTGCCTCTGTCTCCCCAGTGCTGGCATTAATGGTGTGCGCCACTACTTCTGGCTTGGAGTGACTTTTTGCTTTGTTCTGTTTTTTAAGTCTGTTTTATTATTGTGTCTTGTATGATATTTATGAGTACAAGCTCATGTCATGACGTGTGTGGAGGTCAGGAGTCTGTTCTCTCCTTCTACCCTGGGTTCCAGGTCAGGTTCATTGTCCAGTTTGTATGGACAAGCCACTTTTGCCTGCTGAGTCACCTCACTGGCACTCTCCAGAGCTTCATGACACATGCCAGAAGCAGAAAAGTCCTCTAGAGATGACCCTGCTTGAGCCAGCTTTCCTCCAAGCATCTAAGCAAGGCCATTTCTATCGTTACCACCCTGAGCCCCTCACAGGCTTTCTCTCCCTGGACAAAGCTCAAGAAATTTCTAAGGGATGCTAAGGAGTGATAGACACCTAGCAAGACCCTTGGGGGCAGCACAGACAGGAGGAGGCTCCGTCGGAGCTGGGAGCCACCCAGGAGTCCGACTTCCCACACAGCCGTCTGCATCTTTCCAGAAACTGGGCGAGCTCAGCTCTTCTGCCTCCTGGCCTGGACGTGTGGCAATAGCGAG
The DNA here is from genome assembly GCF_003668045.3 of Cricetulus griseus. Classification (NCBI taxonomy): domain Eukaryota; kingdom Metazoa; phylum Chordata; class Mammalia; order Rodentia; family Cricetidae; genus Cricetulus; species Cricetulus griseus. Next base: position 19,847,838 of record NC_048596.1, on the reverse strand, counting down.
GTCACCTTCTGCTTCGGGTAATTTCCCTCAGAGGCAAGACAGATCCATTCTGTACAGCTATTCGTTTCAGTGGCGTAGCCTCCTGCCTCTGATGGGGGCTGGGCCCTGGCGGGAAGGGATGCTTTGTTCTTCTGACCAGTGCTGACAGTTTAATTAAACCCAGCTTGAGATGGGGTCATGAGGGTCAGGCATTCTTCCACAGGGCTGCGCAGGCTCACAGCCTGGCTGCTATCACCAGGGCCTTGTTAATGAGTTACTGTGGTCCTTATGACAGGGATATATACACACATGGGAAGTAGATGCCCTGGGCCACCTCAATAACCGCCTGCCCCCTCCCAAACCTGCAGAAACCTACAGAGACCAAGAAGTCGATCTGGTCCGGATGCATATGGGCTTCAAGGCTAAGCAAAAGCCCAGAGGACCAAGTGTCCAAAACAATTTGTAGATGAGTAAAGGATGCAGCCATCCAGACAAGAACATCTTGTCTGTCAAACCTGGGGGGACAGAGGCCAGGGTGAGCAAGCACACAAGCACCTGGCCCCATCTAGCCAAGCAATGTCTGGGATTGGCCATTCTAGAGAAGTTATCAGAACTCAAACATGTTCCTCTAGCCCCAAACCTGTAACCTGGGAAAGTCCATGAAAATGACATTTCCACATCCTCTGAAGATTGAGTGGAAAGTGGAAGGTTCGTCCCAAACCCAGGCTCCTGCTGCCACAGGAGACTCAGATGCAGTGGCTGGTGCCTGCCCTTCCTCTTCCTGCCTGCTGAAGTCTGAGAGCCAAGGAGCTCTCAGAGAGCATAGCACCTATCACCTCCTGGACAGGCAGACACGCGTGTTAGAGCCACGTGGTTATCTATCCAAGTTTGACCAATCCTGTAGGCCTGCAGGAGGTCCACAAAGAACTTCAGAATGAATGAGTGGGTGGGAACATATGGAGAAAGAGGTCAAGGATAGTGAGGAGCTGGGGGATAGAGGGCATCTAGGAGGACCCATGAAGATGGCTGCTGTAGACAAATACCAGATGCTAATAGCTGGATGTAACAAGACAAACTCTGGCTACAGACAGAGCAGATTCAAATTTGGCTCAGCCCTAGGACATGTCACAAACCCTCTGACCTCGCATACTTTCATCTTTAAAGGGGGGACATCCTGACCTCACATGGGCATTTCCACTACTGAAATCAGATTGCCTTGCTAAGCTGTGCCAGCATGGCCCAGCCCTGCCTGAGTGGCCTCCCATTCTCTTCAATCACTGCTATCGTGGCCACAGTTCCTGAAACCCCTCTTGTCCTCTCTAGAAGATGGAAATGGTAAAAGGCTGAAGACTCACTTCTGCAGAGACTAATTCACACGACAAGGGGAGGGCTTTCTTCTTCAGGAAAGCTAGGGAGCTTGCGGGGGGGGGGGGGGGGTGGCTCAGCAAGTAAAGAATTTACCACACACTCATGAGGACAGCAGTTCAGATCTCCAGCACCTATGTAAGTACTGGACAGGTGTGGTAGCCCACCTAGAAACCCTTGGGAGGCAGAAACAGGAGATCTCCAGAGTAAGCTGGCTAGCTAGACTAACCAAAGTCAACTGACGAGCTCCAGGTTCAGCAAAAGAAAAATGATTGAGGAAGATGATCAGCATTGACTTCCGGCCTCCACACCCGTGTGCGCTCTTGTGCACATGCAGCCACACACAGATGAGTACACAGGCCACACGCATACACATGCAAAATAATAATAAAATAAAGAGGAGAGGAACACTGAGTAGGAACTGCAGGCCCCTCAGCCAGAGAATAATGACTTTACCAATAATTTGAGGGCTTTAAGAACTGAGACACGAGCCCTACTTGCTCTCTGCTGGCTTCCCCTCTGCTGCTCAAGAATGTGACCAACAGGACTGTTCCAAGCCAAACCTCACCCCTCTGCTGGCCAGCAGACCAACCTCCCTCCAGAGCCTTTCTGGGTAATTCTGCATGGGTACCTAAGGCCTTCTTAAAAAAAATATATTAACTGAGTGAAACAAAAGCTGAGCACAGGTCCCTGCATGGTAAAGGGACAATTCTGGGCTAAGGATAAGAACTCTGCACCAGGCTGGGGCTCCAGAGAGAAGAGAGACGCCGATACTGATGTGTGGTCAGTCACTCCGAGGCAGGAAGTGTAGGAGCCAGGTTTTCCCTTCCAGAGCAATGCCAGCATGGATGCCCCGTATTCCCCAACACCTGCCACGTGCCACAGGGTCAATGCCAAGGCACAAGAGTGTTTCTTCTCTCTTCAACCTCACAACAGCCCTGGGAGGTAGACATTATTTTGGTCCCACCAAGGAGCAGCTGGCTCCACGTCTGGCACTAGTTGTTTGTTTGGGGCTTTATGGCGCTGGGCCTGGAACCTGGGGCCTTCTCCTGTGCTAGGCAAGCATTCTACCCCTGCACTGCCTCTCCAGCCCACCAGCAGTAGTTTTAACTCAGACACAGGGGCTTTCCATTACTGCTCAAAACTGGCAGGTGCCCTACCATAAACATAATACGTCCTTTTTAAAAGAACGTCTGGGAAACACAAAAGAAAAAAATTACCCACAGTCATCCCTGCTAGAATTCTACAGTCATTTTCCATGCATTATTTAGAGCAATTCAGGGATCAATACAACTCTGGTTTTTGATATCACAAACATATGCATTATTTGACATCTCCCATGAAGGCCATTTCTGATGACTGCTTAAGTATTCCATCAAGCAGATACGCTGGAATTTGCCTAACCACTTTCCTGATGTGGGACATTAAGGTTATTCCCATGTTCCCTTCAATATTCTAAATATCGCTGCAGTGTGCATACTTATGCTGGGGTTTTATCTCCTCGGAGTGGATCCCCAATGGTGAGATTTCCAGGTCCTGGTTTAAGCCCATTTTGGGGCTCATTAATGGACCCTCAGAGCCCCAGTGCCTAACTCCACCCCTTACATCCAACTGCTCTGTGATCCAAGACAAAGCCCCTCTTTGGGAAATCCATTATGCATTTGGAAGGAATGGGACTGCCAGTGTAGAACAAACAGTAAACAGATTTAACTTCTGGAAGCTTCAGACAAGATCAACAGAACCACAGACTATGCCACCTGCACACACCGGCCACACCTTCCCCAGCACATGTGGTCTCTGGAGTCCACTGCCATGATGCTTAGCAAAGCAGGTGCGTGAAAGTCTTTAATTTCCTCCAGATGGAAAGGCTTAGTCACAGATCCCTCCAAAGCAAAGGGAAAGTCAAAGGAGGGACCAGAAACAAGGCGCTGGTCTAAGCACGCCTTCTTAAGGAATGCCACAATCCTGTAGCCAAGGAGGCAGCTCCAGAGTTACCACTGAGCCAGCTGATCCCACAAGCCCCAGCCATCATCTGGCCTAAAATGGGTTCATCAGGTTTCTATTCCCAAGACTCTAGAGTTAGGACCCAAGACCCTACAGAGATCAGATCTTTGTGGTTACAAGAAGTAGGAGGAGGGCCAACACTGTGGCTACTGCAAATGATGAGTGCAGTGATGTCACTGTTGCCAAGGGGCTTGGATGGTGGTACAGGAAGAAGCAAGACAACAAGCTGGATATCCAGAAAGAACCAGAAACATCCTGACATCTCAGTTGCTGTGAGGGATAGCTGTACCTTAGTCCCTGCCATGGGGAACCGGGAACATAGGAATCATGGCTTACAATACCCAGTACACCTTCACCCCACCAGTCCTCAGGGTAGCATGCCTGAGAGCTTTCTAGCCAGAACAACTGGAGAACTCAGCAGGGAAGTTTCGGAAGGCAGATGTTTAGGTCAACAGAACAGAGTGGGGATGAAGCAAAAAGTAGCAGCAAGTAAACCTTTAAGCACTCCTGGATCTGTCGCCACAGCCACCTCCACAGTGACTGGGTGAGCAAAGACTCGATCACCAAAACTTTGCTTAGTAGCCTCCTACAGATGGTGCCTTTTTCAAGATATCACCTGCTGGAGGGACACAGGAAGCATAGGCCTCTGTCATGATGTCAAGTCTCTGGCTTACGTCTGTGGAACATGTTACATAGGCATTTTCTGCTGAGTCCTACCAGCTTGTATGCCAGGGGAGGTGCAGAAATGTGAAGAGGCTGTGGTACTGCTTCATGGCAGAATGTGTACTCAACATACTGTAGACAGAAGCCTGGGTTCTGTCTCCAGCACCAAAACAAAGAGAGAGCAAGAGTGCAAGACAGGAGCTGAAAAGGTCTCCATTCACCCAGAGCCAGCTATGACCCTACATAAAAAAAAAAAAAAAAAAAAAAAAAATGTCCTCCTGGCAAGTGCAAGGGAGCCTGGAAGGACAGGCAGGAAGCATTCAGATGTCCTGTCGGTAGAGCTTGGAAATAACCCACACACACAAGACCTTGAGGCCTCTGCCTCCCTGGCTCCCAGCCCAGGAGAGTGCCAAGAGCAGGTGTCCTTTTCTTCGGCTCCTCCCTCCTTGAGTGGATTTCCATATGCCAGTTTGGTTATGAAGTCTGGTTACTTAATATTTGTTAAAGTGTGGAAGACCTTTGCTCCAAAATTCCTATTGAAATATGAAACCTGCAGAGTGCCGGGCGAGGAGTCAAAGGGGCTTCACGTCGACTCCAAGGGTATTGCTTTGCCTCTCCAACCTTGTCTCTGCAGCAGCAAAGCTCTGAGACACTGCCTTTCTCACAGTCCCACATGCCAGGTGCAGGAGCTCCTTGCAGGGGAACCTGCATTATCAGGGACACAGCAGGCATTCATGGCAGGCCACCCACAAGCATGGGTGCACACCCCAGCTCAACTGGAAGCTTACAAAGTTCTGGAAGAAACGCTGGCTCCCAGCAAAGTCACACTGAGAAACCCAGGACCATCTGACCTTGGATGTACTGTTTCCCAGACTGCCTCCCACCCCATGCAGAGGTCCCTATCCTGGTATTATCAAGATTGTTAATAACCACCACTAAGTGGACTCAAAAATCTCCCAACTCAAAATTCAAAAAACCCTCTGGAAAACAAACAATGGGACATAGTTGTTCTAAGTAGTCGCAGAAATGAAAATTAAGAAAAACATGTTACCAGAGAACAAATGGGGGGGGCTCAAAGTGAAGAACTCTCTGACATGCAAGAGATGAGTCCAGTAATGAACTCCCAGTCATAGAGGTAGCCAAGCTTAGAGTGTAGGCTGGGGGCTGTGCTGGAGATTCCCTAGTAAGTCTCAAAGGCCCCATCCAACTCCAGATCCCACAAAACAGAATAGATGCTAGAACAACATGGAGAATCATGGAGCAACAATTAGCCAGTACCCTTTATACTTGGAAGAAGTATTTATTAGCATTGACAGCTAATAAATCGAGGGTTTTACACCACTGGTAATAAACACTCACAGAACTCACAAGCCAGAGCTGAAAATAGAAATAGGCTTAAAGGGGTTTAGTGGAATAAATATTCAACCCAAGACAGGCACGCAAGACAGTGACAAGGGTGTATGATTGTCCACAGCAGACTGTGGGCACAGTTATGGACACGCCCACCCCCAGAACACCCTGCCGCCAGCAGCAGCATATGCAGCTGGATAAACTGGCCCTTTCACACTCTTGCCTGGAGAAGTATCCCACACAGACTTCCTATAGAAAGGTCTGGCCTTCAATGTCCGGAGCCTTTCCTGCCAGCAGGAAACATGAGCCCAAGGTCAGGGCTGCTGACTCCATCCCGCAACCCCTACAGGGTAGATAACAACCCACGCGTGTGTAACTCACAGTCGGGATAGAGCTTGGTTGTTCTGGAACAGTAGTTCAGGCAACACGTGCAGCTGGTTGCGGTTCAGTCGTCTGGAAAAGGTAACAGGAGAGGTGAGAGTCACCCACGTGTTCAGGAGATGGCCAAAGGCTCAGAGAGCCCTACATTCCAAGTCATAGGGACCAGGATGTGTGTCTCAGTGGGACCAGAGCAGAGCCTCCAAGTCATCTTCTCTAAGATACAGCTCATCTGTGAATGGCCACTCGGCCACACAGCTCCTCACTAGGGAGTATAAGCCCTCAACTAAACCCCAAGAGTGACCTTCCTTCTTTGTTTGTCCCCTTCATGAGCCACCAAGCTCGGATCCCCAAATAATCCCAACTGTGAGTTGGATCCTTAATCTTATGAAATGTGCAATAGGTCCTAATGGGGTAGGGTGGCTAAACATTGCAGAACTTAGTGTTTTGTCCATGCTTGCCTAGGCTTTTCTTTTGTTTTTATTTATTTTTATTTTATTGTTTGCTCTGGTTCATTTTTCAGAATGAACATCATTTCAGAAAATAACATCATTTATCGTTATTATTTATTATTAATGAAAATGAATGTTTTCAGTGAGCACATCTCTAACCCCAGCTCTTTGGATGCTGAAGCAGGAAGATCACCATGAGCTTGAGGATGGTCAGGGCTACATAATGACTTCCAGAACAACCTGGGACAGACTGAGACCATTATCTCAAAAAATCAGGACAGATAGATAGATAGATAGATAGATAGATAGATAGATAGATAGATGTGTGTGTGTGAGAGAGAGAGAGAGAGAGAGAGAGAGAGAGAGAGAGAGAGAGAGAGGTTTACTTTAAAAGATCAAAAGCTCAGGCGCTGGGCATGGTGTCACACAACTTTAATCCCAGCACTCCAGAAGCAGAAGCAGATAAATCTCTGTGAGTTTGAAGCCACCCAGGGCTACACAGAGAGACTCTGTCTCAGAACAGCAAATAAATGTATTTCTAAAATCAAAATAGAAAAAAAACTCAAATTACAGGAATAGAGACACTCAAACACCAGCGTGCCCCTTACTCTACAGGGGCCAAACAGAGACTTAATTTCAGTGCTGAGGGGTAAACCCAGGCCTCATGCGTGTAAGGAAAGTGCTAGAACACTGAGCTGTACCCCAGCCTCGCTTTAATTTTTAATGCTTAAGGTAGTGCTTTCATAGCTTTCAATATTCTAGATCAGTGATTCTCAACCTTCCTAAGGTTTTGACCCTTTAATCCAGATCCTCGTGTGGTGGTGACCCCAACCATAAAATTATTTTCTTGCTACTTCCTAACTATAATTTTGCTACTCTTTTTTTTATTTTTTCCATTCATTTATTTAGCTCATAAATAAAGTCATGCACAATTATGATACAGAATACAGTATGTTCACAATGGCATGGCTAAAAAAAATATGGAGCGCTTCAGAAATTTGCGTGTCTTCCTTGCGCAGGGGCCATGCTAATCTTCTCTGGATCGTTCCAATTTTAGTATATGTGCTGCTGAAGCGAGCACTAATTTTGCTACTCTTATGGATCATAATGTAAATATCTGATAAGCAGAATATCTGATATTCAACCCCTGTGAAAAGGTAGTTCGACATCTTAATGGGTCACGACCATATGTCAAGAACTGCTGTTCTGGGGGCAGATAGGAGTGGCACTGTCCACACAGGCAGGAGCCAGAAGGCTGGGTCTGGAATCTGCCTGATGGGTAGATAGGAGCACCAAAGGACCCAGACCTGCCATAGGAAGACTTGCTGCTCCAAACTTACAGCTAATTTCTTAACACAGGAGTGCAAAATGTAACAAAGGCCAATGTCTAATTTTTGGGAAACTATAGCAGATGATAGTATAAATATAAAAGAGAGAGAGAGAGAGAGAGACTTACAACACAGTCTCCAGCAAGGCATCAGCACAGCGTGTCACACAGAGACCCCCAAGTGCTTCTGTCACTGACTGCCATAAGCCAGCTCAGAAAAACAAACAAACAAAAAAAACAAAAAACAAAAAAACTTCTAGACAGAACAGGAAGAGCCTGAACTCTGCAGCCCTCAGGAACTCATCCATGGTTACCTCCTCTGAGATCATCTTTCATCTGATATGTGAGAAAGGCCATTGTCACCACACTGGGGACCTCCATGTTCCAGCACAGGACAGACATCGGATTTACAGCTTTAGAAGACCAATTGGAAGAAACCGACTTTAAAGGGCAGGCTCCTAGAGAAACACATCGTTGGCTTGGAAGAAAGGGGACTACCAATGCAAGCCTTAAAGCAACAAGAGCAGACATCGGATCTCCCCCAGTCCCTTATCCCCAGTCCAATAAATTAATCCTGTATTTACACTGCCTGGTAATTGCTAGGTTTAGTTTTGTTTTGTTTTCCCCCAAGACTTTCTCATTTTTCTGGCTTCAATTTGTGAAAACATTCAGAAGGGGAAAGGGAAGGGAGGGGAAGGGAATTCAATGACTGCTTTAAAGTGGAAAATCCAAGGATGCTAAAGGCATGAGCCACCATAGTAAGAGACATACAGGTACCTCAGAATGAAAACAGCAGCAGAGGGCTCCCTGTCACTTAGCCTTTGGAACTCCTGACACCAAGACAGGCACTGCTAGACATCAGCTCATAGGACAAAAGCAGAGGGAAGGGTGGGCTTCCTCTATTGTGACAAGGAAGCTCTCACTCAAGCACAAGCCTTCCTCCTTGCAGCAACCCCAGGAGTAAATGTTCAATGCCACCATCTTGCTGCATAGCTTGGCTCTTACCAGTGCCCAAGACCGGCTTGCTGGCGTCTTTGAGTTGCGTTCTTGAGAGCTGAGGGAATTTTGATGCCAAGAGGGAAGCGAGTTAGCTAAGCGCTCTTTGGGCTGATGTGGGCTTCTGAAGCTTGCATTTTTGCAGCTCCCATTCTGCCTCACTTCCTCATAGCTGACTTCCCAGGCCACTAAGCATGCTCCATGACCTCTATGCAACAGGCCAGCTCAGGCCAAAGCTCAGACTCATGACTTCCAGGCTCTCGCACTCCGGCTTCTGCATACGCTTTGCCTAACTGCTTGTGAGAACCAGCTATGTCTACTCTCACATTTGTTTATGCCACAGGTACTTAGAAGTAGGATTACATGATTCAATCAATTTCATTCACAAATAAATGAAATGCCATGGGGGCGAGAGTCATCTATATGAAAATTACATTGGCTGCTTTGGAAAGATCTTAGGGAAGAAAAAAGAAAGGAAAGCTGCCAATTGAAGGGTGGTTGAATTCAGTGAAAAGATTTAATTCTCAACCCAAATTGCTTCCAAGGTGCTGAAAAAAAAAAATCTCATTCTACCTTCAAGAAACCCCCACCCCCAAAAAATAGCGCATGGTTTGTGTGTGTGGTTTGGGTGAATAAAGCCATACAGATCCCCAGTCACTGTCTCATACTAAAAGGAATAGAGAAATTCTTGGGGGGGTGAGGCTGGGAAAGGAGCCAATAAATGCACATTTCCATTTTAATTGAAAACGCTATGTTCACAGTCTGGGTGTTTTTATTCTGGCTCCCCACTTCCACAGCTTTCACAAACCAATCCCCATGGTCTCCCACAAATCAGAGCAGATGGCCACTGCACTGGCTGCTCACTGAAGGGGTGCACAGTGCATACCTGACACCTCCAGGGATAGAATAACTGCCTGCTGTGACGTGGCTGGTGACCCAGCCCAGAGAAACGGCCCTGAACATGGACAGAAGGGACGAGGTCTGCAGTGGCGAGTCGTGACTGGGAGGAAGACTCTGCCAAGCCTCAGGTGGCAGCAGCAGGGCCATGCCTTGTCAAGTCTAGACCCCACCCCTCCCGCCTTCTCATCCCAGGCCAGGCAGCACCACAGGTGGGATGGAATGGATGAGATCCAAGCCAGACCCTCAGAGCCAGGTATTTTACTGTCAGAGTTTTAAAGAAAGCAAACACAGAAGTGAACATCTGGCCTAGCGCTGGATGGCTGACTGTTCAGTTTAAGGCTGGGGTGGGAAGAGGGGATCTTCTGGGCTGCAAGAAGACAATGGGACAAACATGCCCTTGTCTTTGTTTAATGCTTTATTTTCTTTGACATAAAAATGAAAGGAGAAAGACTAATTAGGTCCTACTCATTAAGAGCCTCAGCTTTGAAGGCAAAGCAATCTAGTTCTAATCCCCTCTTCAGCACTTGTGGCTCAGCCTCTAGGCACCTTGGTGTCTCATCTGTGGAATGCCACTTGCAGGAGCATTGCCTGGGGGTTAGATGACATGCTACAGGGCCAAGGGCAAGGGAAGGCACTCAATATTAGCTGTGATTGCCACAGAAATTCGTTGTGAGACAAGGGAGAAAGAGAGCACAAAGAACAAAACTGAAGGAGCCCCCCCCCCCTGCCCACTGCCTCACCTCTTGAGCTAACGGTATCAACTGTTTTCTCCTCTACTCCACTCTTTCTCTCTGTCTCTGCCTATTCTCTCTCTCTCTCTCTCTCTCTCTCTCTCTCTTCTCTCTCTCTCTCTCTCTCTGATTTTATTTATACAAACACCACTTCCCGCATCTTCTACCTAATTCACACTGTGGTTACACCCCAGGAATGATGATGGTATTTCAGTCTTGATGGTGAAGGGACCAGCTTCCCTTTCGGCAGCCATAACAGCCAAACACGTGCTTGCCATAAACCTGCCTTGGTCACTTAGAGGTCAGATGCCTGTCTCGTGACAAGGAACCCATCAGAAGTTAGTCACTAGAAAGTCAGATGCCTGTCTCGTGACAAGGAACCAATGGGAAGTTAGCTGGTGGTGCTATGCTTTACGACCCTGGGTGTGCTTTACAGACAAGCGCACAGCAATGACATAGAGAGCATAGCAACCACCCTGGGAGGGCCTATGGGCCATAACAACCAGTTGACCAATCAACACAGGACAAGCCCTCCAAGCCTGGAGGCACACCAATCGTGAGCCTGTGTGTACCCCTAGACACTCCCCTTACGCTGCCCTATAAAGATCTGTGCGCAGCGGCTTCAAACTGTCTTTTCTAGCCATCCACCATGGCGGGTGGGTGAAAGACTCGAGCTAACATGGGGTTAGCTCGTTAAATTACAATAAAGCCTCGTGCAGTTTGCAGCAAGCTCTCGAATCCGCCTGGTGATTGGGATGACCGCAAACGTGGCCTGGGACCCCGGATACTTGAGTTTTTGGGGGTCTAACATTGGTATCTTCTCTCCACCCAAATGGCTATTTCTAATTTTTGGTAATTTGCAAAGAATACCCAGAATTACGGATTTCCAGTCATTTTTCTGGTCAATTCCTTAATACAAAAGGAACTTTCTGGTCAAAGAACATGAACTTTGGGACAGCCCCACCCAACATCTGCATCCAAGCCATTTTGCAGGACCAATGGTTGCCCACCATAAAGAGGCGAAGGCCCCCTTCCATTTTCACCCACCAGGTCTTTTCCTTCTCATTGTCACCAATGGGAAATGCAGAGAGGTCACCAAGGCCCCACCCAGGAACAAGCTTTGCAAACTCTGAGCATGCCCCAACTTCATTGCTGTGCTGTGGCCCTGTACCTAAGGTCTGGGGACTTCCCTGGTAGTTCTGCTTAGTACACCAGTGACTTCTTTTATGAACCCAAAATCAAGAGTGGCAGCCACACCTTAGGAAAGATGGGTGGAAGGAATTCCAGTTGTGCAAATTTTGCCATCAAAATTCCGGGACTAGCAGCAGGACTGCACTGTGGACAGGAATGGAGGTTCGTTTCCATTTTCCTCCGTTTAGCATCTCAATGCACTATCAGGCAGGGTGAGGCTGAGATCCTTTCACCTCAGTCCTTACTGTAGGCCTGCTGACACCCTCTCTGGCAACCCCAGCAATCCCCGCAGCCCACGCCCTGTACTCACAGTCGCTCCAACTCCTTCATGTCATCAAAAGCCCCGCGTTCCACAGCTCCAATCTGGTTCTCCATCAGCTGCCTGGGAGGCAAAGAGACAAAACAGCTACAGGATGCTAAACCAGGGTTCTTAGGAACTCCAGTTAGCTTTGCCAGAGAAATGTGGGCTCCTAAGGGGGACAGGAGCCTTTCCCAGGCCCCATGTAGATCCAAGATCCAGCTGAAGGTCAAAACTTCACAAATTCCCCAACTCAGGTTCCACAGCAAGCGCTTCTTCCTGGCAGAGCAATGGCACGGTGCCAATGTTCACAACTATGCTCGAGGAAGGTGCTAGGTTTCTGGGGTGCATGTGGTCCTTTGGTCCAGAGCATGCATCCAAGGGACATGGCCAGCATGGCAGAGGAAAACTGTATCAACTGGGCAGAGCCCACACACACAAGCAAGAATGCTACAGTTGCCAGACAACACCCCCGCCGTCTGCACCATATTCTGCCTAGGCCCATCTGCTGAAGAAAGGAGTAGGGTGCCCAGGCCAACCAACCACCTGGCTCCATGAGATTCTGTATCTTCCCCCATCAACATGCTCTGTTTCAGGGCATCTGGCTGGTGGGCAGCATTTGTCACTGAGAAATGGGATGTTGTGTGATCATTTTGGAGATACTGAAGTACTTTTTCTTCTGTGTTCTCCCCTCTCCATTCCCAAGCAGATGGGTTGCATGTTCCAGAATGGGCTTCAGGCAGGGTTTGGGGCAGGGCACTATACTTCTCTGTCTGCTGGAGGCCTGTGGGAGGAGTTCCAGGAAGAGAGGACTCCCCAGAATGGGAAGAGGGAAGTTTTGGTCAATGTGGGTCAGTTCTGGAGCAGCAAAGACTCCAGTAACTCATCACTCCCAACCTCAAAGTGTATTATCTACAAGGACCCCCACTCACCCCCAAAGATCCCCAGAACTGTGAAGTGTACAATTCTGAACCCTGGTACTATCCTGAGTGGGAGGTGAGGGACTCTGCATATGGAATGGTGGATTTTCCTGCCAGCCAGATGGGTCAGGGCCTCCAAATCTAACTGAGGTGGTGAAGTAAGAGGCCTGTGTGCTAAAGCTATCTACCTTTGATGCCCAAGATCAGCAAAGCACAGAGGGACAGAGGTCCAACACCAGCCCCTCACCTCTGCCTGTCTGGCAGGCACTATGGATGGCCCATTGCTTAAGAGGGCTGTGCCGGCCATTTCCAGAATCTCCACTCTCAGACACCTGAGTAAAGTCATGCCTGTCATCTTCTGTCCCCCTCATCACCCTCTTGACCAGGGCCTGCAGCCTCACTGAGGATCTGAGGAGGCCTCCTGAGGCAGAACACTGGAGACGGTGGGCTGCGCTGTGCTCTCCACCCCTCCATCTGTGGCTTTGTGCTTGCTACCCATCTGATGTGTTGAATCTAACACCCTGCATGATGTGTTTGGAGGCAGGCTGTTAGGGACAGTGTAAAGCAATGTGGTAATCTGGGTGGGCCCTGATACCCAGGAATTAGTGAGTCCTCTCTGTGTGTTCATGGAGCCAGGCCATGTGAGGTCCCAGCGAACAGATGCCTGATCAGGATTGATCCAGCATCTCAGCCTTCAGAAACTGAGCAAAATCTATCTGTGGTTTAGGTTCCACCCATGGTTTTCCACCAGAGCAGGCTGAAATAGCAGAGACCTGTAGACTCTCTGTGCTACCTGCTCTTCCCTCAGCCCCAGAGGCAGAAATAGCCAAGACTGCCCCACCCAAGCCCTCACCCTTTCTTTTCAGTCAGTAGGAGTCAGTAACCTCTCTGGGTCAGGATGCTCAACATCACCCCCTCCACCCACTCAGGAGGCTCCTGACTCCACAATAGAAGGCCCCGTCTAGCTTGTAACTCTCAAACTCCCATGAAGACCTCCATCTAGAGACCCAAGACTTGGGGGTAGGGTAGATTCAGACGGTGAGGGGAACAGCAGCCGATACTCACAGCACTCGAAGCTGCTTGAGCCCAGCAAAGTCGTTCTTATGGATCCGAGTGATATTGTTGCCGTTGAGCTCCCTGGCAGAGAAAGGGGGAAAGGAAGTGGTGAAATGAGTGGTCTGCCCCGCCAGGGTTCAGCTCAGACTCCCCTCCACCCGGCTCAACTCAGCAGCCCCTCATCCTGCCTGCCAAGAAGCCCAACAAGCAGGCGGGAGCCTCTATGTATCCCCCATTCCCGCAGCAGGAACAGTAAACATGGCTCACTGCTGGGGTTGCAGAGTCCCTCAAACATGACTCCACTCTGGGGACTCACCTAGATGGAGAGATAAGTCACAGAGGGGAAGAATCTGGAAATAGGCCATGGCAGGGGCATTCTGGGCATCCTAGCCAAACCTCAGAATCCCTACCCATAAAATGAAGGGCACCAATTGTGACAGCCTCATAGGGTTCACACCAGCATAAACAGGTAAAGACCATGGCTGTCCTTGGGGACACTGCAGATTTATCATGGGTGGCAGTGCTTCATATGCTGGCAGGAGCAGCAGGAGAGGGACGTACAGTTCAGGGACACTGAGGAAGTGAGACTTGAGCTGAGTAGCACAAGACAACAAAGGCCTGCCCAGAGGAGGCATGGAGCAAGCTTAAGGAAGAGCCACTGAGTCAGCCCAAGTCTGAGGAGAGTGACAGACAGACTGAGAGTTGGGAGCTGTGGGTCCAAGCAAACACGGTGCCTGAGAAAGCAAACAGAGAAAAAGCAAGGAGCCAGTGAAGGGCTCGCACAGGAGCCCGTGAGGTCATTCCTGAGGCAGCTAGCAGGAAGGTATGGCCAAGGAGCCTGATGTCCCATCCCCAGGGACCAGACACACTGTCACTGTTTCCTTCTCTCGTACCACCCTGGGTGTCTGCCCTGTCCTCCCTTCCAAGGTCATATCTGCCCTTCCCTTAGCCCACCTACAGAAACTAGAACAGACCCTGGTGGACATCTTCATTGGCACGCTTGACACAGATCCCACGTCAGAGGCCAGATGGCCCTCTCCTACTCAGCCTCCTAGTGCTCTTTCAGCCTCTATCCAGAAACTCCTCTTCCCAAAGGGCCTGCTCAGCCTCAGGAAGCCAGGCCACTCCAAAGGGGAAGTTCTCAGAAAATTTCAGTATCAGAAAGTTCTTGCATTGTCTGAGCCACACCAACACACATTCAGACCCCCGCTATCCCCTCCAGCATCAAACTCATTCCTGAAGCAAGAGCCACACTGTCACCATCACCTGTATGCTTCCCATCAACCTTAATGCCCCTCCCAAACACACACATGTACATGCCCACGCTCACGCACACACACACACACACACACACACACACACACACACACACACCATGTTTACCTGTAAGCCATTCTTCTCACTTAACCAAACAGTGGCCAAAACTTCCAGTATGGCCATGAGCTCAAACCAAGTCCAAGACACTTTGTCCTGGAGTGTATTGAGAGGTATGTGATCTAGCAATGGTCCACAGGTGCTTCCCCTAAGAACCGTGTGTTCTAGGCTTCCACATGCCCCAGGAACCTAGTGCTCACCTGAGTTGCCAACATGACCACGTGATGGATGACGGAAAGTCAGTTTTCAGGTGCTGGGTGTCCCAAGGACAACAGCTGAGAGATGACAGAACCCACAGCCGGGACCTTCTGACCCTAGGGCCCAGGCTGTCAATCAAAGCTGACAAGCCAATAATTCACTTGACTAATCATTCTCTGTGCCTAGGACTCTCTGTCCCCTTCCCTTTCTAATAGGATCGGAGGGGGCTTCAGTGATGTTCCAGGTTGCCAGACCATGGGCAAGTTTGCAAGACCAAACTCCTTCCTTATTCTTACTGCTGTGGGAAACATCTTCTCCACAAGACAGGCTCTCGTAAACACTAAGGCTTTATCTTAATTGATCTAAACACTCTTCCCTGGAATGGCCACCAATCTGTACCTTCTACAACACAACTTTTCTTCAAACCCTGGGGCCATCTCTGGGAACCCTTGCTAATTGGCTCTGATGGCAGCATGGCAGCCTTCCTTTGATCCATCACGGTGAAACTTCCAGCCACAAACCCCACAGCACAAGGGAGTTTGGGCAGTTTCGTTTTTCTCATAATAAAAGGCGCATCTTTGTTGGTTTATAGGGACAGAAATGTTAAAAGCAACCGTAGTGAAGTGAGAATGTGTCCCATAGGCTCAGGTTTATGACCACAGGATGCTCAGTGGATGGCACTGTGTGGGGGATTATGTAACCTCTAGTAGGTTTGGCCTGGCTGGAGGAAGTATATTACTGGGGCGAGCTTTGAGGGCTCACGACCTCACCCCACTTTCAGTCTCCTCTCTGTGACCTCTCAGCTTCCTGCTCCAGCCTCCTGCTGTCATGCTTTCCCTCCCATTATCGACTCTCCCTTTAGAAACTCTTCTCTAGGTCTCTCTTGGTCATACTATTTTCACACATTAACAGAGAAGGAACAGAACTCACATGGTCAGCTGTAGAACCAATGCTTGGCGTGAGCTACAGACCGGCCTAATGACAAAGAGAGCTGCCACGACACAGAACAAGATGGCAGCAGGATACAAGACAGCCTGTATTCCATGAAAGCCACTTCCGTACTCACTGTCCATTCACACTCATGCACAGATGTGTGCCCAGGGGAGCCACACAGTTCATAGCTATATCTGCTAAGTGGTAAGATTAAAGA
This sequence comes from Cricetulus griseus, assembly GCF_003668045.3. NCBI lineage: Eukaryota > Metazoa > Chordata > Mammalia > Rodentia > Cricetidae > Cricetulus > Cricetulus griseus. The sequence continues at coordinate 19,831,506 of NC_048596.1, read as the reverse complement.
AGATGGCTTTTCATATCTTGTCTGCACTTTAATTTTTATAAACCAATATAGTATCAACTTATTTCATTTTTAAATTTTTAAATGAAAAAAATTAATTTTAAAATTGTAAAAATTAGTGAAGTGAATATTTTTTTCAAGTTCTTGGGAAAGAAAGAAAAAATGAAAACCACATATCACTAAGAATAATCACTAGGTAATCCCCATTGATATTCCAGAATATTTTTCTCTGAAGTCTGTTTTATTTGGATGTAATGCTTATCTAGCTGAGGTAACCTTATAAGTGCTTTGGGAAAACTTGCTAAGACCGATTTTTTCTTTTTTACTTTTATTGATTCTTTGAGGATTTCTCATCATGCATTCTGATCCCACTCATCTCCCTGTCTCTTCACATCCACCCTCTGCTCCTACAAACCTCCCCCCAAAAACAAAACCAAATGTAAAAGAAAAATGAAAACAAAAATAAAGATAAAAAATAAAAAAGCAGGATAAGAATCTCATCATGGACGCTGTAGTGTGGCCGGGTGAGTCACACAGTTTACCCTTTAGTCCATACATCTTTACTTGCAAGTGTTCATTGCTATGAGTCATTGGTCTGGTTTGAGGCTTCTGGTTTCTGCTACACCACGGGGCTCCTTGTTTTATAAGGCAGCTGGCTATAGGATATTCCCAGTGCATTACTGACAAAAATGGGGGAAAGGCAAATGCTAGGACTTGTCTGCCTGAGACAGGGCCACCATGGAGTTCAGGAAGTCCCCAGCATATAATTCCCACTGAGGCAGGTGGAGGTGGACCGGCAGGTAGTCCGAATTATGGCTGGCACCTGAGCGTCTCCCTTCTCACTGAGCTGGTGAGCGCACTTGGACACGACCTCATGGTGAACACACTGGGACACACACCTCAAGCCAGTTCCTCCTCCTCACTCCTTACCCCATCACCATGTGAAAAGATACTGGACAGGCAAGGAAAGGGCATTCATCAACCCACGTATAGCCTTTCCCGGGAGTCCCTGCTGGTGCTTTCCCAATGTCCCTGCCCAATGTACCCTCACTCTCAGTGGCCAGATCTTAGTGTCCCCTCTCTAGGGAGAACCCCTTTCTTTCCCATGTCTGAGGGCAGCTGCACCTTAGAAATGTCATAGAGGCCTTAGCAGAGACGTGGCCTTCCCAAGGTCGTCAAGCCCTTGCCTCAGCAGGGCAACCATGGCCTCTTGCCAGAATACAGCATCCGGGCCTCTGTTCCTCTAACAGGTAGTCCCAGAGTGTTACCATGGAGGTCCTTTCCCAGAAGACATGCTGCTGGAACTCCTTCAAGACCACTGCAGTCAGAACAGCAGGAAGTGTGCCCGCAAGGGCAGCTTTCAGCCTCAGGGCTCGGAGGAAAGGAAAACGTCAGTGGCAAAAGATTTTGGAGAAAATTCTCCGAAGCAAAGCTATGTAGGGAAAAACCAAACCAGAAGGAGTTCCAGAATCCTCTCAGGAAGCAAGGATATTCACCAGCATCTGGGGGTTTGTGAAAATACAAAGAGGGGTCCTCAGATAGCTTAGACTTCAGGGTGCTCCACCTGGTCTCCTCTGTCTGGAGCTCTCTGTACTCCCTCACCAGTGCCCTACCCTGGAGTTCCAGCTGTCCCAGTTCTCTAGGGACTGTGGTGGCCCAAGCCTGCAGTGGTCATGGGAAGCTCTCACTAGGAATGAGCTGCTTGCTGGGCCTGGCTCTTCCCTTTGAATCTTCCCAGGGATTAATCAAGTACTTCAATAGGGCCTTCGGAAATGCTGCCGAAAGTACCTCCTTAGTGCTGCCCAGAGTCCTGGGGCCCACAGAGCCTGGCAAGCCATCTGCAAGTGGGTCTAGCTGCCTGCAAAGCCCCCTCAGGCCTTCAGCCTTGTGCTAGCTTCCTGCAGATGCCAAGGGCTCCCCACATTCGCCCTGGCTCTCCTCTAGTATCTGTTGGAACAGCCATAGCCAGGGGAGTCTTTACAAGCTATGAATCAGGTCCCCATGTAAGTCCTGGAATTACTCTTTACCCCCTTTACTGTTGGAGTCAAGACAAAACATCCTTACCATGCATTATAAGCTCCCCATTGTGCCTGAGGCACTCCCAACCCCCAGGCCCACTAGACTCCAACCCTGGGCCCTGTGGCAGTCTTTGAGCCTGCCCTCCCCTCGGCCTAACTCACTCCAACTTTCCAACTTTCCCTTCCGGGGGGCAAACCTTCCTCTCCAAGAGCCACAGTCACCCCCTACTCCACAGCCCAAATCAGGGATGGCTCTACAGGGATTTGAAAGAGTCCTGAACTAATGTCACATCCCCAAGTTGTTTTATTGGTTTGGTAATTTTGTTTTGTTTTTTTGTTTGTTTGTTTGTTTGTTTGTTTTTCGAGACAGGGTTTCTCTGTGTAGCTTTGGAGCCTATCCCGGCACTCTCTCTATAGACCAGGCTGGCCTTGAACTCACAGAGATCTGCCTGCCTCTGCCTCCCGGGTGCTGGGATTAAAGGCGTGCGCCACCAATGCCCAGCCGAGAGATGGCTCATTAAAGCCTAGGCTCATAACCAAAATACTGATAATTTTTTTCCTCACCTCTTCCATAGTCAAACACACACGGCACACGACACATGTTTCAATCGGCTTTCTGGAACACAGAGTGGATCTGCCTTAACTTGGTATGTTTCCAGGAGTGCTGGCTTCAGTGGGTTCTCGGCTTCCCTGCTCCCTCCCCCTGCAACCCATCCCCACCCCACTTAATATATGCACTCCACAGATGGACACGTCCTGAACACTCCATGTACAGAGTGTGCCCCTTGACAACAACCTCATCTCCCCCAGGGCCTTCTGTTCTCCTAGATGAGCCCAGTGTGAACAAGGGATCGCTGCTGGTGAAAGCAGCCGGGCACAAAGGTCCCCCAAGCGCATCTGTTGCAATGTGTGTAGGACAGCCTCCCACTGAAGGCTGGATGATAGTCTGTTGTGTGTGTTTATGACTTGTGCATCCATTGGCCTTTGGCCTTTGGAAACAGCGCTGCTATGAACATGTATGTAAGAGTTCTTCAAGTCTCTGTCCTCTATTCTTTTGGGTCATGCAGCATATTAGTTTGCTTTCTATGATATGATGAAGCACCATGATCGAGGCTACTTATAGAAGGGTTTGTTTGTCTTACAGCTCCATCGTATGAGCATCCGGCATAGCAGCAGGGTCTAGCCACTGAAGACTCACATCTTAAACCACAAGCACGAAGCAGAAAGGACAAACTAGAAAGAGAGCTTGTGAGCTCTCAAAGCCTACTTCCTCCCAGAAGGCTACACCTCTGGAGAGTCTTCCTCAGTCAGTGCCACCAACTGGGACCAAGTGTCGAATTATATGAGCTGTATAGGGGACATTGTCATTCAAACCACTATATATAGTAGTTTGTTTGGTTTGGTTTGGTTTGGTTTGTAAGACAGGGTCTCACTATGTAGCTCTAGCGGTCCTAGAACTTGCTATATAGATGAGGCTGCCTCATCCCCAAACTCACTTGCCTCTGCCATCTGAATGCTGGGATTAAAGGCAGGCACCACCACCACCCGGCCAGTAACTCCACTTTTAATTTTTTGAGAAATTGCCATCTGGTTTTACACAGCAGCTGCTCGCTTTGATGTCCTCACCAACAGGTGTTAGTTTCTGTCTGGGAATTTTTTTTAATAGCAGCAATTCCAGGAGGAGTGAAGGGATTGGACCCAACTCAATTCCAATTCCTTGTACTTTTCTATTCTGAGAGTCAAACTTCAACTGGTCCCTTCATTACTGGGACCTTGCATCTGGCAATTTCTTCCTCTGAGCTGGGAGCTACCTGCACACAAGAACTGCACGGGCAGCCAGGATCCTCCCAAACAGCCCCAGGCCTCCCAGTCACCCCCCACCAGCAGTCACTGACTTCCTGAGGTAACCCCCTTGCACCCCATGGAGTCTCCTCACTACCCTGCACCTCTGGATGAGATGCCCTCTCCCTGTGCCAGTTGGTGAGTTTACAGGAAATGTGCACAGGCAGGAATCGACAGTGGAGAGGGGTCACCAGGTGGCCTCAAGGCCCCAGTGCTAAGCACTGACAGGTGCTGTGTAGAGCTGGGTGAGTGAAAGGAGTGAAAGCCTTATTAACATCTGAAGAACAGCAGGCTCCAGTCAAATTTAAAAGCTACACACAAACACATCTCACAGCCTCATGACTCAGGGACTCTCAGCCAACCACTGAGCAGCCAGCTGTCCTGTCCCCACTGCCGATGGCCCCACCTCTCTGCGAAGCTGGTTAAAGTAATATCTTCTCCCAGGACTGCTACGCAAGACCGGAGTGTAGATGAAGCTCTAAAGCATCCAGGAACAGCTCTGTGTCCACCTTCTCTGACCTATGGCTGCACTTCTCCACTCCCCCGTCAATGCCCCCGTCCCACCATTGCTATAACACAAGCAAGCAACTCCCTGGGACTGCTTGACTGAGTTTCCTGTGCTGCCCTCTCCTCCCCAAACTTCCCACCCCCTCTCTCCCACCATCTGCCTCTGCCTGCCTTCACTTCTTCCAGGAAGCTGTTAGTCCCAAGCTGCGGTAATCTTGGCCTCCTGTGCCAGCAGCTTGCCTTGGCCCTCAACCTCAAGAGGGTGGATGGCCCTACCCTCCTCATCCTCCTCCCCAGCTCCACCCAGTGCTCCCCACCCAAAACATAGCTCCTCCCACATGCGCCAGCCTTCCTTTGCCACCAGCTCATCCCCAAATCCTCTCAGTGTGGGTTAGAATTAGAGGCAAGCACCCTGTGGCCTCAAAGGGTGCACTTTTTTCATTAGGAGACCCAAGAGCAAGCAGCACTTCCAGATCTCATTCTGTGCACCCCAAATCTGAAATTGCCTTTGCCAAAGACTACAGAGTCAGTATGTCTGGGATGAGCCTGGGAATGCAAATTTTGTGCTAGACTATACGGGGTCTCTCCCAGGCTGGGCCTGTGGACCTCTCCAAACCCCAGCCTCAGCCCTGTGGAAATTCTATGATGACTGAGAATATCTGTCATGGCTGGCAAGATAACCATATACCTAGCAGCCAAAACTACCCCAAATCCACCGCCTCACAGTTCTGGGGTCCAATGTGTCTCACTGGGTTAAAGCTGAAGCACTCAAGGCTGCCTGCCCCTGGCCATCTCAGGAGTGTCCCTTTCCTTACACTTCACTGGCTATATACCTTGGCTTGTGGACTCTTCCTCAACACCCTCTAATCTCTCACTTCTGTCCCCACATTTCCTAAGTCTTGTCTGGCCTTCTTTCCTTTTTAGGGAACCTTGATAATGCTGAGCCCACTCAGGTGATCCAGGATCACCCTCACAGATACACACACACTGTCTCACAATCTCAATCCCATCTGCTACATTTAACCGTAAGGTAGTAAGGTTGTGTGTGCTGGGGATGTGGATATGGGCATCTCTGTGGGCTGGTGCTCAGTCTGTCACTGTGACCTTATTTTCTAAAGCAAAGATCAGAACCCATGAAATGTCTCATCAAGAGTGGAATTGTCCAAAGGAAAAGAACTCATTAAACACATATTTTTTGAGTGCCATGTTCCAGATACCATGGGTAACCTGTGCCCTTGGGAAAGTAAAAACCTAAGGTATCCCCTAGACAAGCCACCCTGTAAAGGAGGTACAGGCAGGCATGATGGTGCTAGCCTACAACCCCAGTATTCAGGAGCTTAAGTAGGAACATGATGAGTTTGAAGGCAGCCTGGACTACATAGTGAGACCCTGTTTCAAGAAAAGGAAGCATATTATTATGGAAGAGTCCTTCCAAAAGAATTTAATTAAGGAATATAGAAAGACTGGGAAATAGGAAATAATAATTAGACAATGATTATTGAAGACAAGATTCATTAGTCAATGCTAAAATTAATAGCTGACACTTTAAGGAAACACAGGACACTGTAGAGTCTCAAAGCATCACCCCAAGCCTTTCACCATCTGAATGTGGAAAGTCACTTTCCAGTGGAGGAATCCAATAGACATCATTTTAACCCAGGGATGCAGGTTAGCCAGCAACAAGCCACATGGATACATCTGCCCACATGACACTCTGAGGACACATCACCCCTGTGACATTCTTGCCAAAAATGCACAGGCTCAACCAAATTATGAAAAATACTAAACAAGTCCCAGAACTCAGGAGACAGAGGTAAGTGATCTCTGTGGGTTTGAGGCCAGCCTAGTCTATATAGTAAGTTCCAGACCAGCCAGGGAAATGGTAAAACTCAGGTCTCAAAAACTAGACAGACAGATACCTAGACAACCAAATCAATGAACTTTGCACAAAATAACTAGCTAATGATCTTTCCAAAGAGTCAAGGTTATGAAAAGCCAGAAAGGACAAAAAGCCTGCCCCAGACTGTAACAAAATACAATGTGGACCCCTGGGATTCAGGGGGCCATTTGTGGGTGAAAAAGAAAGCCCTTTGCTTGGTTAATAATATCATAACTATGCTAATTTCTCAGTTGGCTAACTGCACTGAGGTTACTAAGTTATCACTGGTGGAAGCTGGTTGAAGTGTGTAACCCATCTAAATTTCTAACTCATTCAACTCTTTCATGAATTAAATCAACTAAAACCATTTTGTGGGGAAAAAAGCTTTTAATTTAAAAAAAAGAATAAAGCTATAGCAATAATGACAAAATCCCAGCCACAGAAATCATATAATTGACTTTCTCCCCACTGCTGGCTGCTGCCCTTCAATGCCATTCCAATTATTCTACACACCAAAGCGAGGCAGCAGAATTCCTGAAAACACCATTCATACTTGCCCCTCACGGCTCAAAACCCCTGGGGCAGATGCTCAAAGGGGCCTGTCAACAGGACACCAGATGGGCTTGCACCGGCTCCCACCAGCACAATCTGAGACACTCTCAACGTCAAATAGTAATGGTAACGAATTAGATGCCAACAAGTAAAATAATAACACAAGTCTGTTATAAATAGACAAACAGACGAAGAGGAGGGGGAGATTGCTTCTTACCAGCAGCTGGTGAAGAAAAGACGCATCCAGGAGTCAACCATTGGGCCTGAAGCCCCAGACAAAGTTCTGAAGGACAGCTTATACACACGGCTTCAAATGTCTCCCAGAAATTACTTAACACAGAAGAAAACAGATGAACCTTGACATCTATGGACCTAGGGATCAGAGATAAAGTCACCAATGCCAGGACAGACTGACATTGTGTATCTCCTCACAGGCCACAAAGAAGGGAACAATGTGATTTATTTAGAATTCTTAGTTAAAATGGGATGTAACCCTTAGGAACAATTGGATAAAGCCAAGCTGAAGGACACACTGCTTGATAGTTGGACTATAGTCCTCAGTATGTCAGAGTCAAAAAGAACAAAGGCAGAGGAGACACCCCAATTAAAGATGAAGAGCCGTGACCTCTAAATGCTATCTGGGGTCTTAGATCAGAGTCTGACCTGGAGAAAGTGTTGATAAGACATTACTAAAACAGCTGATGAAAACGGAACATGGGTTACCGAAGAGATAACAGTATTGTGTTATTGGATGTTCTGATTTTGGTAGATTTGTTGCCCTTAGAAAATGCACAAATACTTAAAAATTTACAGGGTCTCCATCCTATTCTTAAATGGGGAAAAAAATCACAAGGCCATATGTGGTGATACATATCTGACACCCTGGTCCTTAGGAGGGTAAGATGTGGGATCGTAAGTTCAGAGCCAGCCTGGGCTGCAAAGTGAGATCCTACCTTAAAAACTGCATTTGAGCATGCATGTCTTAAGTGTGAGCGTGAGATAGCTAAGAAAGGACATGGAATAAAATGAGCCTGGTTAAAGGAGACACAGAGTTCCTAGCCCTTCTGTCGAAACTTTTCTAACAAAATGAAATATGACAGTGAGCACAGGGGCTCTTTGTGAGTGATGAAAATAACTAAACTTGAACTGGGATGGTATTTGGACAACTCTGCCAATTTATTTTAAAATCATTGACTTTTTGAAAAATTAATGCAAGCTTTTGCATACAAGTACATACACATATATACACACTCACATTCACACACACACACACACACACACACACACACACACACACACACACTCACGCCCTGGCAGCTTCCCTTTCTCAGTACCTTGAGCCACTGCTTCCCTAGAATTCATCCACAAAATTCTTCAGGTGGATGTGCTCCTCCTCCCCAACCCTAAATCCATGCGACTCACCTCTGTGTCCCCAAACACACTTACCCTTCCCCCACCTCCACCTGCCTTCCAGATTCAAACCCTAAGTTGGCTCCAGCCCTGCCCCCACCCTCTCGCTCCCTGCCATCACCAAGTGCCTCCCATCAATCACCCTCATCTCTGCACTGATGGGACACCGGCTACAAACTGCACAATAGGCTAAGCCCTTTATCAGGGTGATTTCATTTCAACTTTACAAGCCGACAAGCAAAATGTCACCACTGGTCCCAGGAAATCAAGTCACTACTGCCCAAAGTCTCCCAGGTGGCAGCTGATGGAGCCAGGATGCAAACTAGGCCATTGTCACACTGATGCCTGCCTGTGCTGGAAGCTGCTGTGCTCCTTGTCCCTACAGATGTCCTTGCATGCGTATTCTTTCTCTCCCAACCCGCTGCAAGCTCCCAGAGGAACCAGCCCATACCCAGACCTCTCTTGATGTGATGCTCACACGGCAGGTGCCCAACAGCTGTTTGTTGGCCACGGGCTGGGTTCCAGAAAGGAGAGGAGGGGGTGGCAAGCTCCATCAAAAACAGGAGCCAATTCTCCACCCCCAGCACACCCCAGCTCCCTGGCTACTGCCCAAGGCCCGGCCGTCATCTGCTCTGGGTAATAAGTATTTGTATGGCGATAATTACAGCATTTGGGAAGAAAATCCCATTAAGCAAGAGCCCTGCCGAGCTGCTAATGCCGGCACAGAACTGGAGGCGGCAGCTCCGCCAAACGCCTGCCCGTCTGCTCCTGATAACGCGGGGGGGGGGGGGCTGCCTGTCCCCACCGCCCCACACGGGCCCTAACGCGGGGGGCTGCCTGTCCCCACCGCCCCACACGGGCCCCAAGAGAACATGGACGCCCCTGCTTGCAGCCTTCCGCAGCACGGACCAGACCCTGGCACCACATCGAGATGGGGTACTAAGGAAAGACTCCCAGCCACTGCCCGATGAGAGAAGAGGGTAAGTATTGCAGGGCTCCTGCACTGAGTGGCCCCGAATCCTTTTATGTCCCTGGAGCTCTCTGTCACGTTAATAACAATGATAATCGTGCCATTTATTGGGCACTTGCTTTCTGCCAGGCTCTGTGAGGCACACAGCACCTCTCTGCCTATTATGGAGTTCAATCCTCTGGCCCAGCCTTTGAAGCAGGTCCTATCATTACCCCCACTGCATGAGCAAGAAACCGGGGATTTGAAGCATTGCGCTCCTCCTAAGCACTTATCTCAATTTGCAATTATGTCTTTATTCTCCTATCAGCCATTCTTCTCGATCCCCTGCTGGACAGGAACTTGGGGAGAGGCACTTTCTCCTTCCACTAGGCAAAATGCAGAGAGCCCAGTAGACAGCAGCTATCTGTTGAATGAGGGAATGCAACCCCACAGGATGCCCCAGCTGCCAAGAGGCAGAGCAAGATTAACAAAACACCAGGCAGGCGATACCAGAGTCATGCCATCACGACCATCCACCCTGCAGAGTTCCTTCTCCCTGTATCCAAAGTGCAGGGGGGCAAAAGAAAAGATGCCCAAGTATGATGACCACATGCTCTGAGCGGCAGGAGCCCAGGAGAGCAGCCTGAAGCATGGCCAAGCCTCAGCAAGTACCTCCCGAGCCTACCTTAACGTTCTAGTCTTTAGCATGGGCTTCTTACAGTATTAGCACCCAAGATTTGAATTGTGGAGCATCTCATAAACACATTATGAGTGGATCCTTGTGAAAGTCTTATGGGATATGAGATATTATTCCCACAGACCAAGGGAGGTGACACCAGCCACATGCCACCAGACCCCAGCATAGTTCCTGCAAAACTGTCATTATCTCATTATATGTGAGCAGTAGGGTCTCATGCAGGTAAAGGACCACCACTGGGTCCTGTACCCAGTTGCTTAGACTCTAGCACTGAGCTTAGCATGCTGGCTACCATACCAATACCTGTGAGAGCAGGAGATGCACCCCTACCAGGGCCAACTCTCCTGCTCAGAAGAGTTCTCTGCTACAGGACCCCACAGCGGCTCACCCAGCCAAGCCTGGATGGCAGATGTCGTTTCAGCTTGTGGCCTCCATCCCAACATTGTATGGACTCTAAATGGACCCCTCCAAACCATGAATGTGACCATCCAGCCCTATGGAATGCAGCTTCAGGGAATGGAGTCCAGGCTAGCCATGAACTTTGGCAGCATGCATGCAGTTAGAGTGAAATAGACCAACCAGCAAAAGATACAGGGACATAGACAATGGCAAGAAAGCAAGTCTCACAGCCTGACAAGTGACAGAATATGGTAGACCTGGGGGCAGATGGCATCCTGACCTTCCAGGGGCCCTGCCCCCATCTTTGGATGACCTAATGGAAGGTTCAGCAGACATCTTTCCCCTCTCTGCACCCACAGGAGACTCAGCAGCAAGCCCAAAAACAGGTGCCAGGACAGTGGGACAGAGCAGTGTCCACACAAACTAAACCTATTTATCACACTCCTGGATATATTCTAGTGCAAACCATTGTTTACATTAAGGGAAAAACAAAAAAACCCTGAAAGTCAAGATGGAAGGATGAAAGTTAACATCTGGCCAGCATGGCTGAGCCCCTCTGAGCCTAGGCCCTACAAAGATGTGACCCTTGCAGGGTCTTGGCAGCAGGTCTCCAATCCTCACTCTTCGATGTAATTGTTCCATTACAGTGAATTATTTAGCATCCCTTCCCATCAGTCCACCCAGTCCTCGGCCTCTGTGGCTGGACCAATTTCCTCAGTAGCACTGGGCTTTCCACAAGCTCCTCCCAGAAGTCTCCACAGAAAGCCATGGCAATTTCTTCCCACTTGGGAGAACACGTGTGAACCCAGAGTTATAAAATATGTGGTCATAAAGTTGCTGGGGCCCCTGGGCTGCCACCAAAGATGCCCAGCAGACTGGCAGACAAGCACACAGCCTACAGAAATCCCCCAGCCTGGGGAGCTGCTGGACAGTCTCTAATCAGCACACCTGTCTCACTCCTCTAAAATGCTCACCCTGATTCCCACATCCCCAAGAGTAATGTGAAGCTGGAGAAAGGCTTTCCTGGCCCTTCCCAATCTCTCTTTACAACCCCAGCCTCTTCTCATGTCTGAACGCTGTGATTTAGCCCCAGGGAAAATCTGAACCGCTTGCTGCTGCCAGGCCTGCCACTCCTAGCTGCAGGTTTTGTGTTCAGGCGGTCACTCCTGCCTGTGTTGCCTGTACTTTGCTTGGCAAAACCCTAACAACACACCCCATCTTCTGAGAAGCCCCTTCACCCCAAAAAGGTCTTCTTGGCCCAGTGTTCTCACAGCCCCACCACACAGCTAGCCTGGCCTGTCCCTACATCTTTTAGCTAACAATCCCCTGTCCAGTCCTTCACACCATCCACCCTGTGAAGGCAGAGACAGGCTCACTCTCTGTTGGGGCCTCAGCACCCAGGGCAGGCACTGGCTAGATAAACATGAGACATATCCTGTGCTACCATGACAGCCCCTTACTTAGCAAGTATCAGAAGTCTCTACTGAGCATTACCTTCATCCTCCCAAGAAGCAGAAACCTAATGTAGCCCAAACTCCATGTCCTGACAGAAAGCAACTAAGGCTCAGAGAAGTCTGGTAACTTGTCCAAAGTCACTCAGCCAATAATTCACAGAACCAACTCTGCTCTATCCCGGGATTCACTTCATCTCACTGACTAGAAAAAAACTAAAGAGCCAGGCAGTGGTGGCACACCCCCTTAATTACAGCACTTGAGGCAGAGGCAGGTGGATCTCTATGAGTTCTAGGACAGCCAAGGCTACACAGAGAAACCCTGTCTCAAAAGAAAAAAAAAGACTACAGAATTCATAAAAGTCAAAAACAGACCCTATCTTAGACATTCAAGGTAGTGGGAAAAGAAGAATGCACAAGAGTCTAGGTTGCAAAGCAAAGGAGAGCAGTTCGTGTGTCTCACATGCAGGCTGCTGCCAGCGTAACAGCTGCAGGAGAAACTCGCCACTACATAAAGCAGGGGACAGGAATTGTGTCCAGAACAGGACAATCAGGTGACTGATGACCTCAGAGGTCCACTAGACATTTTGGTCATTCGTTCCTCTCCAGGTCCATGAAGCTGCCTAAAGGAAACTCAGTTTGGTGCCACCCACCAATTTCTACATACGCGCTCACGCGTGCACACACGCACGCGCGCGCGCGCGCACACACACACACACACACACACACACACACACACACACACACCAATTCCCATCTAGATTGCATGCAGATTGCAAAGTCTCTGAAACTGTCACAGGAACGTCCCAAACCAGTTCTCCCCAGGATTTGCCGCCAACCAGCTGCGACTCATGAAAATATGCTCGGAAGTTAGCAAAATATGTATACCTTTTCTGGAGCTCACTGCAGTCACCCAGGAGTGTGGGAAGAAAGAGGAAACCAGCTTCAAAGAAGCCAGCAACCTTTTCCAAAGTAGCAATCAAAAGCTCCCAGTGCGGTCACCTCTGAGAGCTGTACAAAGGCTGTGTGTGACTAGAAATCTACTTGCAAGACCCACAGACCCGTGGTCTCACACTGCTGTGGTGTTCTTAGGTGCTGGGATTTCACACAGAGCACATTCGGCAGGAAAACAGAAACACATCATACAGGTCTGTAAACACATGCTCTACGGTGATCAGCAGGTCTAGAAAGGGTGGAGTTTCCTCAAGAATCCAGAAGTAGATGAGAACAAGGGGAGAGGAATGGTAGTTTTTAAGACTCATCACCGTCAATGTCTTCAACCTTGAGCCCCACTCCAAGCATTTCACCTCTCTCCTCTAGTATCATTCCTGGGCTCCTAGTCCAGGACACATCCAACCCTTACAGAGTGCTGAATGTCACATACCCTAAACCCCAAACCAAAAGGCTCTCAGGTCCCATTGTCTGCCTCCCTGGGCTGTGGATGGGGACAGAAGGAGGGGTAGGTTGCTGACACCTTTAAGGGAAGAATTACCAAGGCTTTGGAGACAAACAATGGTAGAATAGGAGCCCAGAAACTTCTGCTCCGTGGCACCAAGCAGCCAGCCCTAGGAGCCCAAATTCACCTGCTCTCTCAGAACCCAGCCAAGCCCCAAGTGTCCAAAAGGAGACACTGCGCTTGGTGTGTGGGGGAAGCTTTTCTCCTGGGTGCCAGGAAGGATCTCTGGCACCGATTCGCAAGTATCCTGGCGGAATAAAGTGTTGTGCGATGGGGAAGGGCCTGCCACCATGCAGAGCGCAAGGGGCAGGTGTGAAGATGGGCTGACAACCCGTCCTGCAGCCTTTGAATCCGGCACCGGGAGACAGCGGCGCTCCTGGCTTCTGGCTCCTAAAAGACCTACCAACGGCACTGACTCCTCTACTGGCTACGGAGCCCAACAGTCTTGCGCCTCCCACCCCATCCCCGGCCCTCGGATGCGTCAGGGTGGAAGAGCAACCTGGGGCGGGGAGGAGTCCCCGCGGACGGATGGAGCGGTACTCACAAGCGCTCAGTGTTCCGTGGGATGTTCTTGGGGATGGCCTGTAACCCCGTGCCATGGCAGTCCACGGTGGTGCCCGTACAGGTGCAGAGGGCGGGGCACGCCGTGGCCCCCAGGCGCCACGCGGCTGCCCACAGCAGCAACCATAGCTCCGGTCGGCTCAACCCCGAGGAGGACCCACGCTGGGGCGTCAGCGCCATGGTGCCCTCACAGTGTCCCGCTCGCGTGCCAGCCGGCTGCAGCCGCTGACCATCACCGTCTGGGGCCGTCCCCAGGTGCTATCCCGCCGAGTCACCCAAGAGCCGGGGGAGATCGTGCGATGCGCCCTAGCGGCCCGGGTGGCACCTAGATGCTCCCAGCGACCCCGTCAGTACTCGGACCCAGGAAAGGCGCCTTAAACGGAGGGCGCACGACTCCTCTCCCAGAGCTCGCTGCCGGCGTCTCCCTCTCCCTCACTCCAGCTCCCAACTGACTGCTGCGAGGAGGAAAATGGGCAGGCCCCGCGCGCGCGCACCTAGCGTGTGCGCGCGCACACACACACACACACACACACACACACGTACACACATACACACACACACACACACACACACACACACACCCGCACGCTCGCTCACACCCGGCAGTCATCCATCAATCGAAAAGCACACATCCAGGGCCAGACTCTTCCCTCCCCGCCCGCCCCCTCGCCCCACGGACCACCGCCCGCTTCCTCCCCACCACTCCTCTCCTGCAGCAGAGGCCCAGCCGTTGGCATACAGTTTCAAAGGTGCAACCTCCCAGGCGCCAGGGTCTTCGGGGGAGGGGGGATTGCAGGCTGGACCTGCTCTATGAGCTCTGAGTCTCTCTCTCTCTCTCTCTCTCTCTCTCTCTCTCTCTCTCTCTCTCTCTCTCTCTCTCTGTCTCTCTGTCTCTCTCTCTCCCTCCCTCCCCCGCCTCTCTCTCTCTGCAAGGATGTACACATTTAGACCAGTCACTTCAGCACCACAGCTGCTGGCCCAGAGTAGTAAAGGGACTCTCACCCCACCACCACCAGCCACACCTTCCCTGGGACCACAGATTTTCCAGATGGCTGAAGAGGTCACCAAGCCCCAACAACTTCCTTTATCAATTGTTGGTGAAGCTTTTGGTCCCAGGTGGCCCTCCAAGCTGCCTACCCTTGCTCAGCCTGGGATCTTGAGGGCAGAACCTTGAGAGAACACAAAAGCTCCAGGCCAGGTTACTCCCCCTTAACACGCACTCTCTCCCCAAATGGCAGCACCCCTTTCTCCATGGAACAGAAGCCAGCCAGCAGGGGTGACAAGAGTCCTGACTGGACTTTGTATTGGGGTGGGGGTGGGGAGGTTTACTGGTGTACCAATGAGGAAGCCCGCCTGTCAGGGAGTCTTGGAGATCCAGCAAGCATGCTCCAAGCACACAAGGCCTTCTCCACACCTGACAGGTGGCAACAGATGAAAAGGGATATTTGGTCCTATCATCAAAAGGCCGAAGGCAGAGTGGGGAGAGACACAACCTGTTTAGGAGAAAAACATCACCCAGACATCTGCCACCTGTGTAGGACCCCGGGCTTCACAGTCCCATGGGCAAGGATTTTTCTTATTCTGGCAGAGTTGGGGGTGTGGGTATGAATAGGAAATCCAGTGAGGGACAGAATTCCCTCCAACCCCAGAAAAGGCAAAGCCCCTCCCCCAAACTGAGGACAGCTGTGACTTGCTGGTGCTCTAAAGAGCTGAGCTCCTGATGTGAGGGAGATCCGGCTGAGACATCTGTCATCCCATTGATCATCAGGGTTGATTGGGTGATCTGACTGGCAATGTGGGTGTCCCCTTCCTCCTGAACAGCTCCATGCTTTGCCCTCAGTCAAAGAGGATGACTTTCTCCAATAGCAGATGGCTCTGTCAAGCCCTGCTCTGTTGCAGCCTCCACACAAGCCCTAAGCTCATAGTAGGCTGAGCCCCATGAGTCAGGGCCCCATGTGAGGATAACACAACTGGGCAAAGGAGGTAGCAGGAACGCTCGGGCATAAAATGCTCCCCTAGTGGAGCTGCTGCAGAGTGGCCTCTCCTCCCCGCTTAGGGGAAAGCAGAAAGGGACAGGTCTGAGAGGCTAAGCCCAGCATGGCAGCAGTTTGTCCCCATCACAGAGGTAAGATACCACAAGAGTAGAGGTGTGTGACCTGCCTAGAACCTTTGTTGTTGTTGTTGTTTTCCAAATCTGGCTAAAATTTTTCAGTATCTCCACTGTCCTAGTGCATAGGGCACTATAGCCAGAATGCCACACTTGGTGGCTGATTTTTTTCAAGCTCTGGATCATGCTTCTGATTACAGAGCATGGCCTCCACCCAGCTATGGGCTCTTGAGCACAAATTTAGTAATTCGGGGAAGGGAGCTTTCTCAGGGGGTCCTTACATGGTGCATCTCAAAACCTCCCACCTTCCAGGCCCAAGTCCAAAGGGCCACTCTCCTCTCTTCCCTGAAAACCAGCCAATCCCCAGCCTCCAACACAAGGAAATCCTCAATCTTTAGTGTCTGAATTGTTTTTCCTCAGTAGCTGGAGCTGTTCACACTTGTGCTCCTTCCCTGACACCCCAGGAGCAAAGTGCTACCCCCCCTTCCTCACTTCCTCCTTTGGCACCTACCCCAGCATCTGGCACTTAGTAGGCCCATCACAGACAGCACTCAACTGTTGGAGGAGCCTCTGACCTTCTGTTCCAGTGGTGTTCCACTCCTCGAATCCCATCATCTGGGGGTGGGGGGAGGCTCCTGGAAGCCAGAACCCATGTGGGGAAGGGGAGAGTGTTGATTAACTGGGCGACATGCCCTGGGGTTCTCAGAGTCACGGGGAGAATGGGTGTGGGAGGGGTGAGAGTCCGTAGGAGGGGTGCAAGATCAACTTTGTATATGGCTCTTGAGAGCTAGTCCCTACACTAGAAGCTTCCAGACCAGCCTGGCCAGTGAGTTCCAAGCAGGCCCCAAGCCAAGTTGTCAACGCCTGGCAAGGCCTGGCCTCTCCTTTGAAGAGAGGGAAAGAAGGAGGGCAACTCAGGCCCAGGACAAAGACTCCCCCACCAGCCCATCATGGGAGGCCCTGCCCCAGCAGCCAGGCAGCTCCCCAAGTTGGCTCCCATCCCTGGCTCCTCCACCTCAGAGCCAGGCAGGCTCCCCGATCCTAGAGGCAGCTTACCATGAATGAACACAGCTCATTAGTGCTCCCGGCACATTTACTCATTAAACAACCGCTTGGCCAGCCACACACTCCAAGCTGCCCCCCCTACTTTGCTTTTTCAATTTCTTCTCCTATGCCCCTCCCTCTGGGGGTCTCCTTGCCCCCTCCCTGCAGCCCAGGCCACCTGCTCCCTCTGCACGGGTTGGGAAGAGCCTGCCTGGCACATTGCTTCTGGCAGGCATGCTCCACCAAGCCAGCTCTGCCCGCTGTCCACTAGCAGGCAACCCAATAGGAGAACATAGGGCCACATCTCCCCATCCTTGGGGCATGAGCCACGCCTGGAACCACACCCTCAGCCATGTGTTTGTCAGGTGAGGGCCACTGCCTTCCAGAGTGCCTCCCTCCAGCTTTTGTACAAGGGTCCCTTCTCTCCCAGCCACCAAGAGGGGAGAACCCAAACTGAAAAAACAGCCATAGCATCATAGCATGTCTGCTGCCCAGGCTTCCATCACTACTACTGATGACTCCGGACAGCCCTGGAACTGGATTGTTCATCAGAGAATAGAATAAACCTGGTCCTCCAAGCCACAGTCAGAAGGGACTGGGGAAGTCTGAGTGAGGTGAACTTGGAGGTGGGGAGTGCGGGCAGCAGAGGACCAGAAGGGAGGGCAGAGACGCCTGGAGATCCCTGAAGGACAGGGCACTTCAGAAGATCTCCAGAGAACAAGGAGACAGGGGTTCGACAGCAACACCGGGTGACCAGACTCTTTGTAAACAGGGCTGCCAGAGACCAGAAACCAGCGGAGGGGCAGCTCCTTGACAGCGGGGTACAGTTGTTACTTTTCTTCTTGCTGTGAGAAAATACTTGACAAAGGCAACTCAAAAAAAAGAAGTAGGCCAAACAAGGTGGTTTATGTTTTTAATTAGGTACTCCAGAATCAAAGGCAGGCAAATGAGTTCAGTTCTCTATTACAAGCTCCAGGTCAGCCTGGGTTACATAGTAAGACCCCAT
This sequence comes from Cricetulus griseus, assembly GCF_003668045.3. Classification (NCBI taxonomy): domain Eukaryota; kingdom Metazoa; phylum Chordata; class Mammalia; order Rodentia; family Cricetidae; genus Cricetulus; species Cricetulus griseus. The sequence continues at coordinate 19,813,631 of NC_048596.1, read as the reverse complement.
CAGAAAAGAAGAAAAGAAAGGAAAGTGAGAGGGGAGAAGAGGGAAGGGAAGAGGGGAGAGGGGAGGGGAGGAGGGAAGGGAAGGGGTCATTTTGGTCCATAGTTTGAGGGAAAGGACTGTCACGGGTCAGGATGGTGGCAGGAGCATGAGAAAAGTGTTGGTTGTGAGCCACCATGTGGTTGCTGGGGATTAAACTCAGGACCTCTGGAAGAGCAGCCACTGCTCTTAACCTCTAAGCCATCTCTCCAGCTCCGTGAGAAAGTGATCTTAACCAAGTAGAGAGCCATGAACGCCAGTTCTCTGCTCACTCTCTCGTTTTTGCTCAGTCTGGGACCACAGCCCAGGGAACTGGTGATGCCATATTCAGGGTGAATCTTCCCCCATCAGTCAGAACTCTCTGGAAACTCCTTCACAGACATGCTGAGGTTTGTCTTCAAGGTGAGTCTAAATCCTGTCAGGTTGATGACACTGATATTTCAGGGGTCCTGGGTGCAGCTGTTCTCTGTGGAGTTCTCTGTCACCTGGCCTGTTCTCCTGCTCAAAAACACATCTGGATAAATGTGCTAGGACATGCTTAGAACTTGGTTGCTTTTAGGAAAGAGACCCAGGTGGCAGCAGAAGGACAACATCCACATACACTAACGCTCTTCTCCTTGGAGATTTGACCCTGTGTAGCACGATCTAACTCCCATTGCACAGATGCTTTTGTAAAAATCACTCAGGGTGCTTATTATTCATGCTGACTCCTGGAACCCACCCCAGGCCTTCCTCCTCAGAATTTTGTCAAGGAACAGAGAAGGGCAGCATAATTCTACCACGTGGGTTTCCAGAGACCATGATCTAAGAGTCGAGGTCTAGTGTACTGAAGTTAGGAGTCCGAACATGCACTTGAGAACTCTAAGGAGAGAGCCACCAACTAAAGTAGCCTGGTCATGGCAAAGGGTCCCAGACTGCCTGCTCTCCATCAGCAGGCATGAGGCATATCAGAAGCCAAAGTCCAGACTAGGTTCAGGAACTGGCTGTTGGAGCTGGAAGGGAATTTAAAAGGTACTATGTGCCAGGCTGGCAGGATGGCTCACTGGGCCAAGACAACATACCAGGCATCGCTCTCATCCCAGTACTCACACAAAACTAACACAGACATGAAAAAAATAGTTAAGAAAATATCGAACCCAGATGTGGTGGTACAGTTAGTGGCCCAGTTAGTGGCCCAGTGGAGCAAAGAAGCTATCTGACAGCTTGTGTCAAAAGAATTGCAGGGCTGAGCTGTAAGTGATACTGCTTATAGCTCTGTCAGGCCATACGCCTGGAGAGGACACAGCTGGGAGTCTTGGGAGTCCAGTGCCAGCCAAACTTAGAATGTTTTAACTCAAGTCTCTAAATCTCTAGATGGGTTCAGACTCATAGAGGGCTGAAGTGCCTGAGGTACGAAGTGACTAAGCCTAAAACAATGACAGGTTCCCTAAGCCCAAAGATTAAGTGTCTTCTAGCTCAGAGTCAACCTGTGTGATCAAGACAACACTGGTCAATAAAGCAAGAGACAGGGAGAGAGGAGGGAGAGAGAAGAGAAAGGCGAAAGCAGGGCACCAAGCCCCGTGGGCCATAGTGTGCTCGGTCGCTACCCAGGTGCTGGGTGTGTGCCAACTTGGAGTCAAAGATCCAGGAGACTAGAGGCTTCTGCTTGGCTGTCACCAGGTTTTGTACACTTGGAATCGTAGTTCTCAACAAATTTGAAAAGGTTTTCACCATGATCCCTTCACACATTCTTCTGTCCCCTTTTCTCTCCCCTCTCCATCCAGAGCCCCACGTCTATAAAATCAAGGCTGTTTATTGAAGCTGTCTCGCAGCAGGCTGATGCTGTGTTCCTACTTTTTAGTCTTGTTTCTGTGGTTTGTTCTGATAAGTTTCTATTACTGTAACTATTTCTATTTCTATTCTCTTACTATTCTTACATTCATTGTCTTTTTCTCTTCCAATGTCTAGCCCATTGTTAAGCCCATCCAGTACAGCATCCCAAACACTGCAGTTTTTGTCTCTAGTTGCAGAACTTAGGACTGGACCAAGGGCTTTACCCAAGCCTAGGCAAGCACTCTACCCCCGAACTGCATCTTCAGTCCTCTTTGTTTGCTTTTGAGACATGGGTTCCCTAAGTTATCCAAGCAGACCTGGAACTCATTCTGTAGCTTGGAATCTTCCTGCCTCAGCCTCCTGAGCAGCTGAGAGTACATGATTGTACCACCAGCTCCCTTCCACACATCTTCTTTATTTTTATTTTCTGCAAACAGGTATTTTGTCTGCATGTATGCTTGTTTGTATACTCCATGTATGCCTGGGGCCTGAGAAGGCCCGAAAAGGATACTAAGTTCCCTGGAACTGGAGTTATAGATGGTTGTGAAGTACCATATGGATTCTGGGGATTCCTCTGCAAGAACAGAAAGCACTCTTAACCACTGAGCCACCCCTCCAGGCCTAACCCCATGTGTTTTAATATGCTTGCTTCCCTCTACTCTCTTGTACATGTGAAATATAGTTCGAATCTATTGATTTTTGTCATCTGTGTTATTTCCAGGCCAGCTTTGACTGATTGATTTTTCTCTTCATTATGGGCAGATTTTCCTATTAGTTTTCAATCCTAGGAGTTACTAATTGATATGAGGTAGTTCGAGTATGCGTGCACTTGAACGTGTGTGTGTGTGTGTGTGTGTGTGTGTGTGAGAGAGAGAGAGAGAGAGAGAGAGAGAGAGAGAGAGAGAGAGAGAGAGAGATTTGTTGTCATTGTTTTGTTGCTACAGTTTGGCTTTGTTGTTGTTTGTTTTGCCTTTGTTGTCAAAGCAAGCCATAAACTTCTGGATACATACATCCTCGTCTGTCACCCTCCAGGGTAGCTGGGGCTTGGATTAGCTGTTCCTTGTCACTGTGACAAACTGCAGAAGCAACGTCTTCAGGACAGAGGTTTCTTTGAGCTCACTTTTAGAGGCTGTATTCTATCCTGACTGAAGCTCGGGCACAACTTGTCCATATCTAGGAATTCAGGTAGCAGAGCACAGAACTGAGCCAGGCTACAACCCTCAAAGGCCCACCCCCATGACCTGCCTTCCCCAGCCAGGCCCCAAAGCCTCCCAAGGCATCACCACCAGCTGGGGGCCAGTTGTTCAAACACATGAGCCTGTGGGGGACACCAGATTCAAACCTAACAGAGCTATAGGCACACACCACTGTGCCCAACTTACTCTGATATTATTGAAGAATATTTTTGAGCTTTATTCCAGAATAAAGTCACGTTCCTTGGAAATAAACTAATCCTTTTGAAGCATGCTTGTAAGCCTTCAGATCAGAACTGCCTTCATCTAGGACTGACTTCCCCCTGAAGAATGCCTACCCTAGGCTTCATCAGTGTCCTGTGCCAGTACAGCCTGACTTTTCTGGCTGGTAAAACACCAACTATTGCCTGTTGGAGCTCCAAAGGCAGGATTTCTGTGGCTTCAGGTAGCTCTCACAGCTGCTCTAATGGCCCTCAGCAAACCCTTCACTGCTCTGCAACCTCCACCTCATCTTCCCGAGGACTGCACCAGGTGGACCTCCTGCACTCAGCTCTTCTCCTCTGCTCAGGGCGATGCTGGCTTCCCTGGACTTCTCCCTTCCCTGGGAACTCTCTCCAGGCTACAGACCTGGCCATGACACAGCTCTCCACACTTACTTTCCTTCCGTTAGGAATCATCATCCCACACCACCTACTAAGCATTTCATATCTGAAAATAGTTATTTCATTCGCATCCCCTGCTTTTTCATTTCTTTTTTTTTAATTTTGTTTTGTTTTGTTTTGTTTTGAGACAAGGTTTCTCTATAGCTTTGGAGCCTGTCCTGGAACTTGCTCTGTAGACCAGGCTGGCCTCGAACTCAGAGAACATCCCCTGCTCCTTCATCATTTAAGGCAGAGGGGCAAATTTGGCCCATTGTCCCATCTTGCCTAGAAATGGAATTTTGTGAGAGGTGTTTTTTAAGTTCGTTTGGGTTTTGGTTTTGTTTGGTTCTGTTTTTTGATAAACAGCACACTGAGCTCTGGGACATTTGGAGGCCTTGTCCTTTCTGATGAAGATGCTTCCCCCAGGCAGCCAAGAACTGGGGTGACAGGCAGGGGACCCAGGGCAGGCACTGCTCTCTGGGGCTGCAGCCTTAGGACACCACAGGAGACATTGCTAGGGGGTTTCCCTGCAGAGAGAAGGGTGAAGGCAGATGATTTCAATGGGGCTGGTGACCGCCGTTTGGATCTGCCTGTAGATGTGGTTGTTTCCTAAGAGGGCCTCTGCACAAAGGGATCCATCTGAGCACTGCCTGTGGACAAAGAGAATGGGACAGTAAGGCCCTTGGGGAGGGTTCCAGCATCTGTAAAGGGACTTACCTCTCTTCCCTGGACCAGCTCTGTGTCCCAGATTTAGTTTTCCAGCCACCCTGTCCTCAGTTTCCTTGTTGGAGACAGATGAATACACTTCAGTCCAGTACAGCTGAATGCTTCATGGGACAAGCCTCACTTTACAGTCCCTAGAGTAGTGACTTCCCCATGGCACAAAGGTGACAAGGCAGACTACCCCTGCCCATGCCTTGCATATTGAACTTCATCTTTCTGTGTCTGCCTGCCACCTACAGGTGAGTTTCCATGCTATTCCTGACCCGGGACCAGCTAATAAGGAAGGGCTCAAGACATGTGGAAAACTGAAATAAACTGGGATGGGAACAGAGAAGTAGTCCCCAATCTTTGAGGAATTACAGACCCCAGAAACCTAGGCACTACTGAGACTAAGGAGGTAGAGCCGTTGCCCAGTGTGTTGTGCACAGCTGTGGGTCTGACCCCAGCACTATACAAGGAAGAAAAGCAGGTAGGAAAGAAACACTGGAGTGGAGTAGAGGGAGGGCGGCAGTGGGGAGGGAGGAAGGAGCTCAGGAATACTAACAGGTGTTCAAAGCCACCAGTAGAGACTGGACAAGCTGACTCAATGCAGGCCCTGCCACATACTCACCCTTTCTCCCAAGGCTCAGGGTAGGGCAATCCCAAAGGCCTTGCTTTTTTAAAGATTTATTATGTATACAGTATTCTGTGTGCACATATGCCTGCAGGCCAGAAGAGGGCACCAGATCTTGTAACAGATGGTTGTGAGCCACCATGTGGTTGCTGGGAATTGAACTCAGGACCTCTGGAAGAACAGTCAGTGCTCTTAACCTCTGAGCCATCTCTCCAGCCCCCCCACAAAGGCCTTGCTTTAAAGTCTTGGTGCTAGGGCTAGAGAGATGGCTCAGTGGTTAAGACCTGTACTGTTCTTGCAGACAACTCAAGTCCATTTCCAACACAATGGCTCTCACCCCAAGGTACCTGCCACCTCTTCTGGCCTCCACAGGGGTCTGCACACATGTACTCATACCCACCCCACACCCACACCAACATATATGTGTGTGTGTGTATACATATATTTGTGTGTGTGTGTATATATACATATATGTGTGTATACATACATATGTGTATACATATATGTGTGTGTATAAACATATATGTGTGTGTAAATACATATATATATGTAGTGTGTATATACATATATATATTGTGTGTATATACATATATATGTGTGTATATATATACAAATATATATGTGTGTGTATATACATATATATATATTGTGTGTATATACATACATATTTGTGTATATATATGTGTGTGTACACATATCTATTATTTTTATATACATATATAATCTTAGGGCTGAGGGGCAGGGACAAGAATGTATCCCAGATAATAAGTGCTTGGCCAGCACGCAAGAGGCCCAGGGTGCAACCCACAGCACATGGAACACACTCATAAACCCAGCACTAGGGATGTGGAGGCAGGAAGATCAGTTGCTCTTGGCCACATAGCGAATCCAAGACCAGACTGGGCTGCATTAGACCTTGACTTAAAAATAAAACAAAATAAAAACTTAAAGACTAGAACATTCCAGTTTCTAGCTACAGTCTGTGTAATGTTTTCTTAAATTATTTGTATTAAGTCCATTAAATAAATATTTACTGCACTTCCACCATGAACAAGCCCCGTGTAGCTGAGATGAGAAGTGTGAACCTTGTTGAAATTGAAGGCGAGTTTACAAGTCAGGAGTCCCTAATGTGGTGAGCAAACCCAGGAGCCAGTTCAAGCCATGGATAAAGCCGCTAGTGTTTCCCAAAGTCCAGGTCAAAGGAGGCCACTTTTTAAGGACCACAGTACCTTTCTGGACTTTCTAGGCACAAAGAATTGACTAGTGGGCCAGGAGGTGTCCCAGACATGTTCTATCCACTACAGATAAGATCGATTCTAGGACAGCCACAGAAAATGGAAGGAGACTGGACATCAGCAGAGCAAGCCTGGGCAAACCCCAGGAAAGTCAAGAAAGAACTGGTGAGTTAAAAGTCATTCAAGGGGCTGGAGAGGTGGCTCAGTGGTTAAGAGCACTCCCTGCTCTTCCAGAGGACCCAGGTTCAATTCCCAGCACCTATGTGGCAGCTCCTAACTGTCTGTAACTCCAGTTCCAGGGGGTCCAATACCCTAACACAAACATACAGGCAAACCACAAATATACACAAAGTTTATTTTAATTTTTTTTAAAGAGTTATTCAACTCTAAAAGAAACTAAAATTCAATGAAGTCACTGAAAAGAGAAAAGATTCAGGCTGGGGGTGCAGAGCAGAGATGTATTTGAAGTATATTGAACCTGTGAGGCCCTGGGTCCAATCCTCCACAGAGGAACAGTCTAAGCATGGGGTGGGGGAGGGCAGAGGAAGGAGGAGGGAGGAAGGAAGAGATGGATGCTAGACAATGAGGTGCCTGGGTGTACTAGGTACTCGATATCCTATCTCAGAGGCAGAGTCCTCTTAGACAGCTCCGTGTCTGCCTGAAGCCCAGTTATAATGATTGACATAAGTCACAGACTGTTCAATTTGATAAGGTACAATGAGTAAGAGTCACTTATCTGTCCCACCAGCCAATTCACCCACTCTTGGTCTCAGCAGGCTCCTCTCCAGGATGCCTGGGTAGGTGTGATTAAGTCTGCCAAGAGATGCATAAAAGACTATTTACGGCAGCTTCACTCATTATAGCACAAACTTGGGAGCAAGCCACAAGTTCCGTGGAATGACATATAAGTAAGCTGTGTTTTAGCCATACAGTGGAACAATGAGCAAAAACAAACCACCCAGCAATGTGAGTTAATTGCACGGGCATTAATTGGGAAATGAGAAACCAGAAATCTGCACACATGTTGCTTCGTTCCATTTATAAGAGGTAAAACAGGATCAAAAGAAATGTATGCTATAAACATCAAGAGAAATGAATGTCACACCTGTAATCCCTGTGAGTCCTTATCTCGAAAATATAAACTTTAGTAAGAACAGAAATGAAGAGTTTGAGGTAGTGTGACTAAAGGGAGGCACAGACTGGCATCTTGGATCTCGAAATGGTCAGGATTATGAATATGGATGTACGTTCACATATGAACATACACTCACATATGAACATACACACTCACAGTTGTGGGAGTCTACATCAACTTACACATTTAAATTAGTGTGCTTTACGAGGCTGTGAGAAGAAAGTTGTTCCTGTCTGTGATGACAAACACAGAGAGCAGAGCGCTACAGCCCAGCCCATGTTGTCACTAATTAATCACCATTGTGGAGCTCAGCTTCAGAACCAATTCAATCAGTGCTCCAAACGGTTGTGCTTTGATACAGAACTGGCTGGCTTTCCCTCGCGCATCCCCAGCGTGTGCGCTGCATAACAATGCCTGCAGTGGCGGTACCAGATTATACAGGTGGCGACACCACAGCCACCCCTGATTTCACACAATAGAATTGCTTGTTAATGCCTTCTCTGGATACGTCTTGTCACCAAGGAGCATGGGTCTGCGCCTTCCTTCATGAAGAGGTTTAACAGAGGTACACTGGTAGCCTTGTTCGTTCAGCTGCACTTTGAGGAATCGGAGAATCCACTGCCTGGCTCCTGGCAACTTCCCTAAAGCCCAGGTTCAGGCCTCAGGAGGGAATGGCCTCTCAAGTGCAGATTGAGAAGTGGCAGAGTAACAGCCTAAGGGACAGACACTTGACTGAGAAGAACCCTTGGCAGGGGTAACTCAGCCCGCAGGGAACCATGAGTCCAGAGCAGGGTACAGTTAGACTAGGCCAATTCTACCATGGAACAAGCCAGGTTTTCTCCCCTGGAGAAAGCAGAGAAAAAGAAACACTTCCTGCAGGCGGAGTATGTGACTTGCCCAAGATCTGGTTACTGGGGAATATTGTTTTAAGGTGTGTTACTTTTGTTTATGCTATGTAACAATTGTTTAACTATGTAAAGATGCGCTGCTTTTGTTTATGCTGCATTTGTTTAACTTTGTGGAGTTGTGGCTGGGTGGCTAGCTCCTGATGTCCTCTCCTTGTTCTCTGGTTGCTCCTCCTATTTCTAGTTTCTCCTCTTAATTATTCTCTCTGCCTGCCAGCCCCCACCTATCCTTGCTACTGCATCGATATTGGCCATTTAGCTCTTTATTAGACCATCAGGTGTTTTAGACAGGCAAAGAATCACAGCTTCACAGAGTTAAACAAATGCAGCGCAAACAAAAGCAACACATCTCTACATCATTCAACAAATGTTCCACAGCATAAACAAAAGTAACACATTAAAATAATATTCCCCAACATCTGATGGTTTCATCAAAGGCAGCTGTGAGCAGCAGCCCCCACCTCCTTCAGTTAATGCTTCAAGATGATCAAGCTCTTCCACATTCACAACAACAAGGTCAGGGCAAGGCAGGAGGGGTCTACTTGTTTGTTGTTGTTGTTTGGTTGATTGGTTTTTGTTTTTCGGTGAAGTCTCCAACTTGGGCTGGCCTCAAACTTTCCAAGTAGCTGAGACTGATCTTGACCAGCTAATCTCTTGCTTGAGTGCTGAGGTCACAGGTAAGAGCCACCACACTGTTTTTATGCCATGCTGGTGTTAGAGCCCAAGGTCTCATGCATGCTAGACAATGCCCAACCAGCTTGTCCCTACTTTAAATAAGAAAACTGAAGGTCTGAGAAACAAGTAACTCATGAACATCTTAAGGATGAAATGAGGTTAAAGATTCAAACACAAGTCCATCTGACCCAAAGCCCACGCTCCTTCTCCAACTTAGAATTCTACAGCCTGCCACCCTGTCAATCAAGTGAAAGGGTGAGGTGAGCACTCCCAGACACTGATGGGAAGACTTCTCCTGTACCTTTCTCAAGAAGCAGTCAGAGCAACAGTTCTCAATCTCTGGGTCGTGACCACTTTGGGGTCCAATGACCCTTTCACAGGGGTCACCTAAGACCATCAGAAAACACAGATATTTACATTACAATTCATAACAGCAAAATTATGAAGTAGCAAGGAAAATAGTGTTATGGCTGGGAGTCACCACAACAGGAGGAACTGTATTAAAGGGGACAGCATTAGAAAGGTTGAGAACCCCTGTCTTAGAGGATGCCCAGTTATGACTACAAACTGTCCCTGTGAGCCCTCCGTTCTTTACCAATCACTGCAAGTCCTTGGCTGGGTATTGTGATATTTTGTTTATGATCTAACAAATGAAACTTGCCTGAAGATCAGAGTGCAAAGGTAGCCACACTAGTTAGCCACAGAGGCCTTTAATCCCAGCACTCAGGAGACAGAGGCAGGTGGACCTCTGTGAGTTCAAGGCCAGCCTATGCAACATGAGAGTGAATCAGTCTAAAAGAGAACCAGAGCTCACACCTTTAATCCCAGCACTTGGGATGACTTGCCTTTAATCCCATCACTAGAGAGAAATAGAAGGTTGGAGGAGACAGGAGCAGTGAGTCTGAGGTTTGGTGGAGACAGATGCAATCTGGAGTCAATCTGAGGACAGGATCGCCCCTTCGGTCTGAGCATTGGTAGAGGTGAGAACTCTCTAGTGGCTGACTGCTTTGCTTCTCTAATCTTCAGCTTTAACACCAATCTCTGAGTTTTTATTATTAAGACCAACTATTATTCATGCTACAGGATATGGTGGTGCTCACCTTTAATTCCAGCACTTGGGAGGCAGAGGCAGGCATATCTCTGTGAGTTTGAGGCCAGCTGGTCTACATAGCAAGCTCCAGGACAGCCAGGACTACATAGAGAGACCCTGTCTATCAAAAAAATTGCCATTTACTAGGGCTTCAAAAGAGTAAAGTCAGATTAATTTAATCAGCTATCATTATCCATAAAATTTTGGCTCTTCTATACATTTTTATAAGCAATGGCTGTTTTCAGTAATAGCTCATATAAAACCTGTATACATAAAACACAGTTAGGCATGGCAGGACATAGCTGAAATCACAGCACTTGGAAGGCTGAGGCAGGAGAATGACAAGTTCCAGGCCAGAGTAGATTACATAATGAGACCTTACTTAAAACATACACACGCGCACACACACACACACACACACACACACACACACACACACGCACGCACGCACGCACGCACGCACGCACACACGCAGATAGATAGATAGATAGATAGATAGATAGATAGATATAGATATCATATATTTTGAGATACAGGGCAGGGAGATGGCTCAGTGGATAAAAGTGTCTGCTGTACAAGCATAAAGATATTAAGTTCAAATCCTTAGCACCCACATTAAGATCCAGGTATGGGGCATACATTTGTAATCACAACACTGGGGGACAAAAACAAGAGTATCCCAGGAGCTCACTGCCTGCCAGTCTAGATGAAGTGATAAGCTCCAGGTTCAAGCTCCAGGTTCAGTGAGAGATTTTGGCTAAAGTGGATACAGTGATCACAAATGGGCAGGCATATTAGCAAACGTATCTACAGGCATAAACCTACACACACACTAGCTGGGGTGTGATGGTTGTAACATGGCTTCTCTCCAGTGGCCAAACTGTCAAAGAGCTTTTTGCAGCTAATTAACAAAAGTGGAATGATCAAATTAGAACAACACCATTTTGAACGCACCAGTTAATTAATGGATGTAGGCACTGAGCATCAACAGCTGTGAGCATCCCTCCTCCATCCCTCCAAGCGCACAGTAATAAGACATTATGTCCCTTTAGATAAAAGAGAACATCACCACCTCGAGTTGCAAAAAATAATCAAAGGCTGATTCTGATGAAACTTCCATAAATACAGACAGAGGACATGCTGAGCTCAACATTAGTAAAGCCCGGAATCAGGGGGCAGCTACCAGCTGAAAGCCCAGGTTCTCCAACATGCGTTATAAGTGGGGAAGCAGATCTTGGTAGAGGCTTGAAAGATGCATCAAACTAAAACATATGAGGATGCACAGCTGAGTTCGTAGCCACACTCTTCACAAGAGCCCAGAGAGGAAACTTAGCGTCCGGGAGCAGGCGAATGGGTAGTGTAGTGTGGGAAACACAACTTAACATCATCCCAGCATCGTGAAAGGGAAATTCTGGCACACGGTGCAACACGGATGGACTCTTAAGGATGCCGCATCAAATGAAACAAGTCAGCCACACAAAAAACAGAGTTGTGTATGGCGGCTCACACCTGCAATCCCGGCGCTCAGGAGGTGGCTCTTTGTGAGTTAGAGAAGGCACCCATGGGCGATAAAATCATACATAAATGCAGGGAACTGCTTCCCATAAAAGCCCAGAGGGGAGTTAGTTGGTGTGGGGGAAAGGGAGAGACCCAGTGAGGCTTCTCAGCTGTATTTCCTGATTAGGGTGCTACCTTACCACAGTGACCACTTCCCAATAACTCAATAAGCTGTGAGTGAATCTTCAGCAATTTTTTTTTTTTTTGAGTAGGAAAGATCCTTTTATTGGATAAGGAGCACGGGCTAGTCCATGATAAAATGACTTAAGAGAAAGATCCAGAAGGGCCGGCTCTCTCCTGCCCTGGCGTGGGCTCAGAGTGAGGCCTGGTTACGGGAGGGACCCCGAAAGACCGGGGCACCGAGATCCAGCCGGCCTGTGAGTGGGAAGAACGAAAAGGCAGCTCGGTGTGTTGGGAGACCTGGCTGCCCTGGGCTCTGGACCCTGGTGTCGCCTTGCTGGCAGGTGGCCGGGTGGGGGACACACCACTGTGCTTTAAAAAAGCGTCTACCAACACCTCAAGGCTGGGCTTGATGTCCCTTTAACCAATGCTTGACACGAGTTACAGCATAAATAAAAACTCAAGGAAAATAAATACCTGGGTGCTGTGAGGTTGGAGGGCGGGCTGGGTGTAGGTGGTGGGCTGGCTGCGCTTACACACGCGGGCACGGGGCCTGGGTGTCCTCGGGCATGTCAGGGCTGTCAGTCCAGGCCACCTTGCGGGGTGGCGCTGAGCGCTCACCCTCTGCGTCCACCTGCTCTTGGTCTCTCTTCTTGGCGGCATTCTTTTTGTCCCATTGCTGGTGCAGGTACCGCAGGAGGATGTTCGTCTTTTCTGTCACAATGATCTGTTCTGTCGGGTACTCTCGGGTCGGCAGGTACACTGAGGGACGGCGGTTCGAGGCCTTGCACACGGAGTCCGAGTGGACCCTGCTGAAGTTGCTCTTGTAGACGGGCAAGCCTTTCAGAAAGTCTGCCATGGTCCGCGGCCGCCGCCGCCACAGCCTCCGTCTCAGTCTGCCGCACAGCACTTCCACTTCAGCAATTTTTTTTATATCACCCCAAATACCATTTAAAAAGCAACAGAAAAGAAAACGCAAAAGGCAGGTGCGGTGGCACATGCCTGCAAACCCAGATCTCAGGAGGAAAAGGCAGGAGAGTCACGAGTTCAAGGTCCTCTTCAGCTATAGAAAGTTTGAGGCCAGCCTGGGCTACATGTTTGCCTGTCTTGACTTAAAGAGGAAATGGGAGAGCTACTGCAATCCTCTCAACAACCACATTCTGAGAAAACAAGGTTTTTATATGGACTAACAGAAGGATGGGGGGGGACACAAGGCTCCCCCACCCTCCCCCTCTGAATCAGCTCCCCCACCCTCCCCCTCTGGGTTCTTACAAAGCCTCTCCTCCTTCGGCCTGGACCCCAGGTCTCCTCCACCTCTAGGGTCATTCTCATAGAGCCAGCATGATTGAGCTCTGCCTGGGGTCACAAAACATGACAGCCCAGGGTCTCAGCCACAGCAGCACCACAAAGAGTGACTCAGACACCCTGTTGCCACCTGTCAAATCCCATTTTCTGGTCCCCAAACTCTCTAATGCGAACTCATCCGCCATCCTTCTGCCACCCTAATATGCTGTCATGGGGTCAGAATTAGGAGAGCATTCTGCCTGGCTCTGTGAGGAATGTCCCCATACACACAGAGTCCCTGGCATCCACACAAAGAGGCACTCAGCTCTGACTGTTGACTGCTAGATACAAATCTGAGCTGCACCCTGACCTCAGGAACGTGCTCTATGAGGTACCGTGCCTCAGTTTCCCCAGGTGTATAGTGGGGCTCTCTTAGCGGTGCCATGGGTCTTGATAAGCTCCTTGCTCAGAGAAAGTCATCAGTAATTGTTATTTCACTAGCACTGGCACTGGAGCTCCAGATAGAGAGCTTGTCTGGCATATGCTAGTAGGTTCCATCTTCAGTCAAGCCAGGACAGGGCATCAGATGACAAGCTCTAAAAGTGTAGGGTCAGGAATGCTTAAATACACTTCAGCCTCACACTGCAAGTGACCCTTGGGTGAGACGCCAAGGGACTAAATACCACAGCGGAAAGCAGTCAGCTCTCCCTCCAGCTGCACTCCCACCCTTATCCCCACCATGTGCTATTTTGAGGAGCCTCTGGAGCCCTACCTGATGGGGGATGTCCTGTATGCTGTGAATGTATGTTTCTCTTGCTGGTTGATGAATAAAGCTGTTTCAGCCAATGGACAGGCAGGATTTAGCCACGTGGGAAATCCAAACAAGGATAGAGAAAGGTAGTAGGTGGAGTCAGAGAGGCACCATATAGCTGCCGAGGAAGCTAGAAACACGGGCATCGCTGGTAAGCCAAGACTATGTGAAGATACGCAGATGAATAGGAATAGGTTAATAATTAAGAAAGAGCTAGCCAATAAGAAGCCTGAGCCATGGCCAAACAGTTTATAATAAATATAAGCCTCTGTGTGTTTATTTGGGACTGAATGGCTGCAGGACCCAGCAGGACAGACATTTCCATCTACACCTATCTCTCTACCTGTTCCCTCTCTTCATCTTGAACTGCTCTGAACCTCTAACAAGCTGGGCTGGATCTAGACCAGAATGCTCAAGACAGTCATTCAAGCCTGGCTTCCTGATCCTCCACTGACAGTTCAGAGCCCCTCTTTGGGCCCCCCTCTCACTCTTATCCCTGTCAAGGCAGGGTTTGGGTACTTGTCCAAGGCCTAAAATTATTCTTAAAGATGCAAGCTTCCATCAACTGAAGAACCTCCCTCCTCTGCTCACTGCCCCCACCAGACAGTCAGAGGGTTCATAGGGCAGGCACTGTGAAGTGGCTGGGGACACCAGTGAGTAAATATGGCCTTCATAGCCCAGCTCCACTCTCCCCTTCCTCCTTTCTCCTTGCTAACTAACCAATTTTGTATGGTCCCCTCCCAGGCACTTTTTCTTTAATGATGTATTTTATTATTATTTTTCATGTGTATGATTGTTTTACTCGGTGTATGTCTGAACACCATGTGCATGTCTGGTACTCACGAAGGTCAGAAGACAGCACTGAATTCCCTGGAACTCGGTTACGGACAGTTGTGAACCACCACATGGATCCTGGGGATTGAACCTGGACCCTCTGTAAGAACAAATGCTTGGGAGCTGGAGAGATGGCTCAGTGGTTAAGAGCACTGACTGCTCTTTCAGAGGATCTGGGTCAATTCCC